>NW_007259935.1:322782-412626 GCF_000164805.1 Carlito syrichta
GAGCGGCCACTGCACTCTAGTCTGGGCAACAGAGTGAGACTCCAACTCAAAAAAAAAAATGGACTCGATACAAAAAATGTGATATGTATACATGATGGACTATTACACAGCCGTGAAGAAGGACAAAATTATGGGCTTCACAGCAACTTTGATGAATTTAGAGTCTGTAATATTCAGTGATCTGTTACAGAAACAAAGAGCTGAGAACCACATGTTCTCAACTATAAGTGAACCTGAACATTCACTATAATACTATAAGAAAGAGATTGACAGTAGCTGGAAGCTGCCAGGGAAGGTGAGGGGGAACACATAACATCAATAAGGGTACCTGATCTCAAACCACGTGAAGTGGGGGCCAAAGGGAGACCCAAACTTTACCCGTATGATGACAACTTGTACACCTAATCCCAAATTGTACCCATACCTTTACAATAAAAAATACAATTAAGGCACTGTCTCTATTCTCAGGCAGCTGAAGGTTTTGTAAAAAAAACACA
Source organism: Carlito syrichta (assembly GCF_000164805.1). Taxonomy (NCBI): domain Eukaryota; kingdom Metazoa; phylum Chordata; class Mammalia; order Primates; family Tarsiidae; genus Carlito; species Carlito syrichta. Next base: position 323,280 of record NW_007259935.1, read on the forward strand.
AAGAACAAAAACGTATTGTCTTCCACTCCTTCTACCATTATTTCAGTAGCAAACTGTCCATATAACTCAAATTAAATATACCTTAAGGTATTTGCATGATGGTTTAACAATTTCAAAAAGCACTTTACCCCACATTTAATTTTATTTGATGCCACCTGCAACTTTATAAAATAGGTACTAGATTACTTACATTTTACAGTTGAGGAAACTGAGGTTCACAGAAATTAAGCACTTTACTCAACTCACAAAGAAGAAGAATAAGAAGTGGAAACTCCACTTTTGGTTTCAGATTCCATTATTTTTCATTATAATACGTTGCTGTCTAAGTTTATTCACATAGAAAGTTAAATTAGTTCTTTATTTTGAGTGCAGAACTGATATAAGTAAAGAAGTCTTCATTTTATAATTGTGATTGTTGTACAGTACATTTAATTCAGTCACATCATTTATTAAAAGTCTAATATGAACCAGGTATTATATAATGCATCATTCCTTTATTAAAATATCTATAGGGATTAAATAACAGTGAGGATTCTCAGAACCTAAAATTTTTATACTTTTTATCTTGCTAGACTTGCTACTTGTGGTCAAAATAGGGAGAGACCAATTTTTTTTAAAATCACATTAGCCAAATGGCATTGTACTAAAATGCATTTAATTTTCTCAGGGATTAATGCTTGCTGGATTAACTATGGTTTGATTCGGTCTGACAGTTATTAAATGTCCCAAATCAAAGCAAAATTAATCAAGTGGTAACCTTATTTATTCACAAATATCATCATCCTTATGAGCTTTGCTGAACATATAGATATAATCTATATGCTGTAACCTTTTATTAGTAGTGAAGGTTTCCATGGTCACGCAACATTTCAAAAGTTACTAACCAGTTGGATCTTACCACTGCATACCTTGTCACTTAATATGTTCATGACCTTTCAGAGAGTTAAATACTTAGGTAAAATTACTTTTATATAACATGGCATTTTAAGCACTTCATAATATGCTGAATAACCCTTCTAAATAGGTGACACATGCACACACTTAAGCCAGTTCCCTAGTGAGAGTAAATTTAATTAAACCAAGACCCTGTCCTACTGGACTGTGATTGACTTTTTTTTTTTGAGTTGGAGTCCACTCTGTTGCCCAGACTGGAGTGCAGTGGCCGCTCCCGGCCACCGCAGCCTCGACCTGCTGGGCTCCGGCGATCCTTCCGCCTCAGCCTTCCGAGTAGCTGGAATTACAGACGCGCACTACCACACCTGGCTAATTTTTTTATTTTATTGCAGAGATGAGGTCTCGCCTGCCCAGGCAGGTCTCGAACACGCGGGCTCAGGCAATTCACTCACCTCAGCCTCCCAAAGGCGCGGGATTACAGGCTGAGCCACCGAGCCCGGCTGTGATTGACTTCTTGACCACAAGCTGTCTGTATCCCTAAGAAACATTCTCACAAATATGTGACATTAAGCTTGAGGTGAACCAAGCAAGAACATATAGATAGCTCAGCTGAAATCAGCAACCATTGCATATCTACTATCTGCAAGGCTTTATAATATCTGTCAATGAACTATGCAAATATGGTTGGTAAAAAGCATCACCTTTGAGTATGAAAGTTTATATAATGTAGAGGCTAGCTTGAAAAGTCCACCTACTACTCCTAGAATCTTATAGAATATGAATATGAAACTAAATCCCAAATTGGAACCAGAACAATCATTTCCAAGGCAGTAGTGAGGTAAGAGATTCATGGTTTCTCTTTAGGAGTTACTGCCTTTCAAAATTACTTCCTTTCTACAGATTTTCTGAGAAATGACCACTAATTTGCCTTTGATTACACACTCAAATATTTTGTTGCTTTGCCTAGGGTTTGCTGAAGCAATTCTCACTGAGGGTTTCTCATCTACAATTAGAAACAAGAAGTTCAACTGGTTGCCATTATTATAGTCAAATTGTGTTCTGATTAAATGTACTTCATTAATGCATGCTGAAGAATCTTTAATAATTTTTATAAATTTTGGAGGAATATCATATTTTGTATATCTGGGAATAAGTATTCTTTGACATAGTCTGTATTCTGAACTCTGTTTATATGTGAACACCTTAAGTTATTATCCAAGACTGACATTTAAGCTCTCATTTATCAGGAAGATGTGTATATGAGGTGAAGTTATATCTCAATTATCCTAACAATTCAATATTGTCATAGACAGAAAACCTACAATCATTAATGTTGCAATTATTCTGGCCCAAGGCATTCATGTATTCGTGGGAGGCCTTCTATCTTGGATTTCTCAAAGCAACAAGAACATGGTTTGAGCCAACCATAAAATCTATGCCAACATACACCCACAAACAGTTCCAATAAAATTAAACTCTAAGGAACTGTGATTTAATAATGGAAAATATTGCTAACTGGTGCAACACAGTTTATGGTTAGGAAATTTCACCACTGTCTTGAATACTAGTCTTGTCAAAGACTTAACAATAGATGAGAATCTTACTTCCATCAGTCCCTTCCCCTCCAAACTTTTGAACCCTACTGGGCTTTGGATTCTAAAAGGGCTAGTGTGATCCTTGCCTGGTGATGTTCATAAACACATTAACTCTTAAAATGAGACCTAATTCTGAATAAAGACTTGCCTAATTTTTACTTTCATTTCATGAGAGGGCCTATCACTCAGAATCTGATGGCCAACATCCAGAAGTCTAGGTAGAACTCAAATACACACCTCCAATTCTACAAGGGGTTCAGTTTAGTTGTTCTAATTAGCTGACCTCTTCTTCTTATTTAGAAGGCATGAGAAATCACCATGATATTCTTGAGGAAGGGCTTACTATACCCTTGTTGATTTCCTTAGCCATTCTTCACTGGCTGCTTTAAGAGATACTGTTAGATACTGTTGAGAATCAGCTGACATTTGGGGGTCAGTTGCAATCATACTGATGACTTATTTCATTTCAACAAGTACTTATTGAGCAGCTTTAGAGTGTTTAATAAGTATTGTGCAAGATATTACAGCATATACCAAAAAGTGTGATTTATTACTTACTCTTAAGTTTATTTCTTTTGTGGTAGGAAGAGGGTGCTGAGAGAACAAGACTTACATCCATAAAATTATACCTAATTACCTATCCCTCTGAAAGGTCATGAAAATATTAAGTAACAAGGTAACTGAAAACAATTCAATATAATTGAACACAAAGAGCTAAATTAAATTAGCTTGTTGGCTGGCATAGTTTCAGTTTTTATGAAGGTAGTTTACCTTGAGATGAGTTTCAAAAGATGGGTATGATTTGGATACACAGTAGTGATCACCTTCAAAATCCATTTATCATCTATATACTTAGGAATAAAAGCGTTTCTAGGGCACTAGGTTCCACATGCAATATCAAAAGTAATATAAAATGTGATCCAGTTATTATCCTTTAATGTGTCTTGGAGATAGGAGGTGTAGTGGCCAACAACACTATAAAGATTGGTACCCGAGTATATGAAACCAATAGAATGTGTCTTATTTGGGACACCTCATAATCATTTGTGTCTAGAATTTTAAATGTCTCTGAGGTCTACAAGTTTCGACACTTGGCCCTGAGCTACTCTTTCCCATTTCAGATTGACTAGATATTCAGTCAAAATAATAAATGGAAGTAGTCCAACAAGAAATACATAAAATCACATGAAATTGAGTAGGTTACTTAATCTAACTCTAAGATGTACTGGCAAATTTCACTGGAAATATACAAGTCCAAATGAAAATAATTTATCTATAGTCAGTATAATTCAAAAATCAGTATGTTGAATAGGTATCTGCAATCTTATATTTACTGCAGTAGTATTCACAATAGCCAAGAAATGGAATCAACCTAAGTGCCTGTCAACAGATTAATGGTAACATCCAGGATCTACAAGGAACTCAAACATGACGAAAGGAAAAAAAAACAAACAGCCCCATTAAAAAGTGGGGCAAAAGACATGAACAGATGAATCTCAAAAAAAGATATACTGGCAGCCAATAGACATGAAAAAGTGCTCAGCCTCATTAATCATCACAGAAACACAAATCAAAACTACATTGAGATACCACCTAATCCCAGCAAGAATGTCCATCATTAATAAAACAAACAATAGATGCTGGTGAGGATGCAGAAAAAAGGGAATGCTTCTATACTGCTAGTGGGAATGTATACTATTTCAACCTCTATGGAAAACAGTGTGATGATTTCTAAAAGAAATAGAAATTGACCTTCCATATGACCCAGCAGTACCCTACTGAGAATGTGCCCAAAGGAGCTAAAATCATTCTACAAAAAAGATAACTGCTCATTCATATTTATTGCAGCATTATTCGCAGTAGCGAAAACATGGAACCAAATCATCTAAACAGGACTGGATTAAAAAAAATGTACATATATATGATGGAATATTATGCAGCCATAAAGAAAGACAAACATATGAACTTCGCAGCAACTTGGATGGATTTAGAATCTATCATACTCAGTGATCTATCACAGAAACAAAGAACTGAGTACCACATTTTCTCACTCAGAAGTAGACCCTGAACATTTACCATAGTACTATAAGAAAGGGATTGGGAGTAGGGGGGGATACTGGTGGGGTGGCAGTGGGGACACAACATCAATAAGAATACCTGCTCTCAAACCATGCAAAGTGGGGACCAAAGGGAGACCCAAACTTTACCTGTACATGTCCACTTGTATACCTAATTCTGAATTGTACCCCACATCTTTAAAATGAAATATAAATTTTAAAAAAAGCAAAACAGATAAATGGATAAAGAAAATGTGATACTTATACTCAATGGAATATTACTCAGGCTTAAAAAAAGAATGAAATCCTGTCATTTGAGGCAACGTGAATGAGCATGGAAGACATTAAGTGAAAAAGACCATGCACATAAAAATAAATATTGCATGTTCTCACTCATATATGGAGGCTAAATATGTTGATCATAAAAGTCGAGAATAGAATAGTGGTAACTAGAGGCTGCAAATGTAAGGAGAGAAGAGGGTATAAGAAGAGATTGGTTAACTGATACAACATTACAGTTATGTTGGAAAAATACATTCCAGTGTTCTAAAACATTGTCAGGAGACAATAGCTAACAGTAATTTACTCTGTATTTTCAAATAGCTAGAAGAGAGGACTTTGAATGTTCCTAACATGAAGAAATGACTTTTGTTTGAGGTGATGAATATGCTAATTATACTGATTTGACATTACGTATTGTTTACAGGTATTGAAATGTCACACTGAAATCTATAAATATATACTTTTATCATGTGTTAATTAATTTTTAAATTAAAAAATAAAAATACAATTTACATTTTCTTTTCCCACAGGAGATAGAAGAGTAAGTCATGTGGTGATAATGGAGAATTTAGAGATTTTGATTTACTTTTTTTTACTGTTTTATTAAAGTACCCATATTCAAGAATTTGTATATGTTATATAAGCTTTGCTTTCATTAGATCATTTAGACTTGAGTGAAATGAAATTGAAAATGCTATTGCAATGTTGATTTTCCTTTAAATTCTTCTCATATTGAAAGGTGCATACCTCAAATACAATACATATATACAATATATATGACTTGATTCATGTGATGACTTTATTTATTTATTTTTTTTTTGAGTTGGAGTCTCACTCTGTCGCCCAGACTGGAGTGCAGTGGCCGTTCCCGGCTGCCGCGGCCTCGACCTGCTGGGCTCCGGTGATCCTTCCGCCTCAGCCTTCCAAGTAGCTGAAACTACAGGCGTGTGCTACCACACCCAGCTAATTTTTTTTGATTTATTGTAGAGATGAGGTCTCGCCAAGTTGCCCAGGCGGATCTCGAACCCGCGGGCTCAGGCAATTCACTCACCTCAGCCTCCCAAAGGCGCGGGATTACAGGCTGAGCCACCGAGCCCGGCTCCATGTGATGACTTTAATAATTATTTTACTTTAAAATATCTGTAAACTTAAAACAACATAATATTGTTTATAATTATGATTGATGTTTGCTCAGGTGATAATTATGATTGATGTTTGCTTCAGGTGATAATTCAGGATGATGGCCCTGAAAAATTGGACCCCAAATATTTTGGAGAGTTGCTTGCTGATCTAAACCGTAAGAATACAGATCTATATCACTGCTTATTAGAACATTTGGAGAGAATTGGAGGAAGGTACTGTAAACATATTATTTACCTGAATTTTGCAGTTATCAAACATTTTACAACATTTTAGTATTTTTAAAATAGATACTATTTTTACTAACAGTTTTATATTCACAGGAAATCTCTAGTACTTTTTTTTTTTTTTTTGAGTTGGAGTCTCACTCTGTCGCCCAGACTGGAGTGCAGTGGCCGCTTCCGGCCACCACAGCCTCAACCTGCTGGGCCCCGGCAATCCTTCCGCCTTAGCCTTCCAAGTAGCCGGAATTACAGGCATGTGCGGCCATGCCCGGTTGATTTTTTGATGTTATAGAGTTGAGGTCTCGCTGCCCAGGCGGGTCTCGAACCCGCGGGCTCAGGCAATCCACTCACCTCAGCCTCCCAAAGGTGCAGGATTACAGGCTGAGCCACCGAGCACGGCTATCTCTAGTACTTTTAATGGGCTAATAGGGAAATGCTTGAGTAGATCTGAGCAAATGCCTCATTTTAAGAGTTAATGTAGTTTATGAAAATCATTATCATGAAACCAAGATGACTCAAGTCATTTTAGGATTAGTAAAGAATTCTGTGTGTTTTCTTCTCTAATGTACTTTGACAAAACAACCTCTTGGGCAAGGAACTCAAGAAATGCATGGTGTATTATGACTTGTTTTAAGATATTATACTGATGATATAAGATACAGTCCCACTGCTAACCCACCATTGTTTATCTTCTACATGTGTATGTTCAACATATAGAGACTAGAGTTTAATATATATTTGATATGTTATATATTACATATAAAATTTGTGTATTGTATTAATATTATATATAATATAAATTATATGCAAATATAGTCATAAATTGATATCAATGTAAAATTTTATGTAATGATGTAATATATAATTGCATATTGAAATATATACACAGTAATAACTTATCAACTGTTCATGTGTAGATAAGAGCATATTATGTCATGAAATTAATTCTATAAGCTACACCCCAAAAGTTGCCTTCTACTATATAGTTGCAGCATATATGTAGTCATCTATCAGGAAAAATGTAGGAAAGTTTCACAAATTCAGAGTAATCTGGAAGATAAAGGAAATAGAACTTTTTCTAATTCAGACTTTTCACTAACTAAATTCTTCTACTTCTTAGAGTTTTAAAATAATATATAATTTTATGTATTACACAGGTTACATAAATGAGATGACACTAAATATACTATTTTGTACACCTTTTCACTAAAAAATGAATGAATAGTATTTGTATAGTATATATTTTATGCAGTATATGTTTTTATTGTATAAAGTATATATTTTTTCACGTCAATAATATTTTTAGTGCCTGCAATGTAGTCTCTCTTAAACTCTTGTCCATGTCTTTTTTCTCCATTTATTGGCTCCTCCCTCCAGAATTTCCTTGCTTTCATACTCATGACTGCAATGATTCTCTGACCATCACCCTCAACTGCTTTGGCTCCTTATCTAACTGTTTCTCCCACTTAGCAAAATCCAGACTCTGGGTTACTCTAGCTCCCTGCCTTGTTTATTGTCTCTTTACCACCACCTCCTTCATCCAACACACAACACATACTATCCTTAGAATGCAGAGGCCTCCATGAGGCTGTTTTATTTACCCAGATGTTTTTCGTGCATAGTAAGGTGACCGGTTTAGTGTGATGCTCAATACATATTTTTTGAAGGAATGAATGCCTTCTTTACTGCTACACCCATGTAGTGGATCGCTGCTAGAGAAAGCAGAGTCATTTATTTGAGCTGGTGCTATTATAAATGCATGATTTCCATCTTCAGCTAGGCCTTCATCATTGTTTTATCCTAATCAACACCCTCTTCCCCACTACCTATTACTCAAACAACTCTCTCTCTCCCAATATCCAATTATTTCTCACATTCATCTCTTTATATAAGTTCCCTACCTTAAAATCATTCCCCTAACTCATTGGTCAATCATTTCTTGCGAGTTCACCATGTGCCAGGCACTGTGCTAAGTGCTTTTTATTCATACTATATAATTTGCACAATAACTCTACAATGATTCAGATGGAGACCTAAAGAGATTGTCACTAATTTAAGATTACACAGATAAGTGCTTGAGATGTATCCAAACATTTTTAAGTATGTTTTTACTTATAAACTCTGACTCAGCTTTTCAGCGAGGCCTATAATATAACTTCAATTTGGTCTAGGTGCTTCTCTTCTGTGCATTAATCATGCCCTGTGTATATTTCTATCAAAGTGTTACATTGTAAAATTGACATATCTAGTATGTAATCATAAGTACCCTGATTCTAAATCCAGAGTTTATATCCTGGGTTCATGTTGCAACTTCTGTTACATACTGGATGTACAATATCAGGCAACTTGTTTAACTTCTCTGTTCCTCAGTTTCTTCAACTGTAAAACAATGATTATAAAATACTCACAGATTTGTTATAAGTAATAAATGAATTAAGACATGTACTTACAAGCAGCATTAACATAATTACTTATACACAATGGAGTATTATACAACTATAAAGATGGACAAAACTATAGACTTTGCAGCAACTTGGATGGATTTAGAGTCCATCATACTCAGAGAACTATCACAGAAACAAATAACTGAATACCACGTGTTCTCACTTATAAGTGGGCTCTGAACATGGATCACAATACTAGAAGAAAGGGATTGGCAGTAGCAGGACACTGCCAGGGGAGGAAGGAGGAGGGGTGTTGTAACCTCACTATGGGTACCAGATTCTAAATCAGGTGATGTGAGGTCCAGATGGAGGCCCAAACCTCACCTGCTTGTAAATCACTCAGGGACCTCATTGCACCCGACATCTTTATAAGAAAATAAAATAAAATAGTCTTGGAAATAAATCTAAATGAAAGTAGAGAAAGTAAATGAGCAAGGGAAGTTAAATTATTTCATAAGGATCATCCTGGTAAAGGTGTCATTGAGGGTTTTGAATACTTCCTCTCATTAAGGGGTTTTATAAAAATACAAAGGTAATGACCTAAATGTATAATTAAGCATGAGAATGATTTGACTTTAATTCTAGCTAAAAGTACCAAAAGGAAAACAGAAAACTGGTGCCTCCAAATTAGTAAACACTCTGGAGTGGATTAAGGTCTCATAAAATGTTGGTTCCCAAAATTTCTGTTTGTCATAAGGTTGTTAGCTTTTTTATCTGCATCCCTTCCTTCTTTCCCTACTTCCTTTTGTTTTTGCTTATTACATTCTTTCCTTTTTTGGAGGTGAGATGGCATAAAGTGACTGTCATTCTGTTTCTTTTTCTGTCCAATGTCACTCTAGTCACCATTCCCCAGTGCTGAATGAAGATATAATCCATATTGAATTTCCCACCTCCCTGGTCTTCTCTCTTTGTCTCCATTTTCTCCCTCTCTCCCTCCCCTTTTGTCTCTACTGTTCTTCTCTTTCCAAAACGCACTTCAGCAATAAGTGGACTGCAAGGTCAGAATTAAGAAAGATTGTCTCATGAAACTATTCTGGTTACTTTGAACAATTCCAATATTAAGCACCATTGATTACTCCTTGCTTTGTTTCTTTGTATAGTTTTCTTATTTATGGAAAAAAGTAAGTGACTAGGGGCATGTATATTAGATTGGCATTGGAATTGGGAGAAATAAAATTGGTATTTTTTAAATGAAAAAGGTCTGTTAATACCATCACAATTCCAGTTAACAGTAATGCATGGTTACAAAATCTGCATTGTAATTCATGTTTTTAACTTGCTTTACCTTCAAATATGTACATGCAGCTACTTTAGTAAATCATTAAAAAACTAGATGCTATTTCAGCTTTTGTGAGGGTCTTTCCACAATTTTTACTTTGGGCAACACAGAAAATACTACATATGTACATGCAGACAATTGCACATATGTAGTCATGCCTTGGGAAATGGAACTTTCAGTTCTCTTTCTCTATACTAGTTTGTACATTTGCAAGAGATTTTTCACAGTGAGTGACCCACTTATAAGCAATTACTTAGAAAACAGTGGTAGAAGCAAATGCATTAAAACTGTTTTACTTTATATATATATATAGTCTTGCTGTCAGAAAATATGTACTTTTTTGTCTGAGAAGTAGAGGTATTGCATTAAATCTGTAGATTTCTTTGGGTAGAATGGACATCTTTTTTATCATTAGTTTTATTTACTTATTTTTTGTTTGCTTTTTTATTTTATTTTTTCATTTTAAAGATGTGGGGTATAATTCAGGGTTAGGTATACAAATGCTCATTAAGCATGTACCCTTGTTGATGAGGTGTGCCCGCCTCCCCTTGGAAGATTCTCACTACTGCCAATCCAGCCCCCGCCCTCCCCTGGCAGTTTCCCACTACTGCCAATCCCTTTCTTATAGTATTATGATAATTGTTCAATGTCCGCTTATAAGTGAGAACATGTGGTATTCAGTTCTTTGTTTCTGTGATACATCACTCAGTATTATAGATTCTAAGTCTGTCCAGGTTGCTGTGAAGTTCATAATTTTGTCCTTCTTTATGGCTGCATAATATTCCATCATGTATATGTACCACTTTTTTTATTCAGTCCACTTTCGATGTGCAGCACAGTTGGTTCCATGATTTTGCTATTTTCAAAAATTCTGCAATAAATATAGTGTGCAGGCATCTTTTTCAAGAGTGATTTGAGTTCTTCTGGGTATATTCCCAGTAGGGGGATTGTGGGGTCGTATGGAAGGTCAATTTTTAGATCTTTTAGGAATCACCACACTGTTTTCCACAGAGGCTGTACTAGTTTACATTCCCACCAACAGTGCAGAAGTGTTCTCTTTTCACCACATCCTCTCCAGCATCTGTTGTTTTTTTTTTTGTTTGTTTGTTTTGTTTTTGAGTTGCAGTCTCACTCTGTCGCCCAGACTGGAGTGCAGTGGCCGCTCCCGGCCACCGCAGCCTCGACCTTCTGGGCTGCAGTGATCCTTCCGCCTCAGCCTTCCAAGTAGCCGAAATTACAGGCATGCGCTATCACGCCCGGCTGATTTTTTGATTTATTGTACAGATGAGGTCTCACTGCCCAGGCGGGTCTCGAACCCGTGGGCTCAGGCAATCCACTCAACTCAGCCTGTTGTTTTTTGAGTTATTGATAATGGTCATCCTGACTGGAGTTAGGTGATATCTCAGAGTGGTTTTAATTTGCATTTCTTTGGTGACTAGTGAGGCTGAGCATTTTTTCATGTATCTATTGGCTGCTCATATGTCTTCTTTTGAGAAGTGTCTATTCATATCTTTTGTTCACTTTGTGATGGGGTTGTTTTTTTTGGCATGTTTGAGTTCCTTGTAGATCCTAGATGTTAGGCCTTTGTCAGATACAGTTGACAAATATTTTTTCCCAGGCTGTAGGCTGTCTCCCTGCTCTCTCAATGATTTCTTTGGCTTTGTAGAAGCTTGTCAGTTTGATGAGGTCCCACTTGTCTATCTTATCTCTTATGGCATGGGCACTTGGGGTTTTGATGAGGAGGGATTGGTTGCCAGTTCCAATTTTCATAAGAGTGTCTCCTGCATTTTCTAAGAATCTTAGAGTTTGAGGTTTTACATTTAGGTCTTTGATCCATTTAGAGTTGATTTTTGTGTGTGGTGATAGGTAGGGGTCTTGTTGTAATCTTCTGCATTTACTGGATAGGTTTTTGTCTCTCCAGTGGTTGGTGTTGGAGGCTTTGTCGAAGATGAGTTAGTTAAGAAATTGATGTTTTGCTTCTGGACTCTCTATTCTATTCCATTGATCTGTATCCCTGTTCTTGTACCAATACCAGGCTGTTTTGATTATGTAACATTATAATAAAGTTTAAAGTTTGGGAGTGTGATACCTCGATACCTCCTGCTTTGTTTTTTTGCTGAGGATTGTTTTGATTATTCGTGGTCATTTATGTTTCCATATGAATTCCTGTATTGTCGTTTCCAGGTCTGAGAAGAATGCTGCTGGTAATTTAATGGGTATTGCATTAAATCTGTAAATTGCCTTCGGTAGGATGGACATATTAACAATGTTGATTCTTCTAAGCCATGAGCATGGAATATTTTTCCATTTGTTTGTCATCTTTGATTTCTTTGAGCAGTGTTTTGTAGTTTTCATTGTAAAGGTCTTTCATTTCTCTGGTTAGGAAGATGCTAAGGTATTTCATTTTTTTGTGGCTGTTGTAAATGGGATTGTGCCTTTTATTTGGGTTTCTGTTTGTTTATTGTTGGTGTATAGAAATACGACTGTCTTTTGCACATTTATTTTATACCCTGAGACTTTGCCAAAGTCCTTTATCAGTGCAAGGAGGTTTTTGACAGATTCTCTTGGGTTTTTGAGGTATAGAATCATGTTGTCTGCAAAGAGGGATAACTTGACTTCCTCTTTTCCTATTTGGATACCCCTAATCTCCTTTTTCAGTCTGATTGCTCTAGCTAGAGAAGTATGTTCACCATATGTATTTTGGACCCAATCCTTCCACCACGTGGAGTGGAAGCAGGTAGGCAAAAGATAAAGGCTTGTTTCTTGCCCCCCACCCCCACTGCTATAACCGTATTTTTTCCAGTTTTCTCCATTCCCAAAGGAGAAAATGTCCACATGGTATAACCACTAATAATTCTCCTGTAGCATTTGCCTACCTAACACGACTCCACAGAGGGCATTTCAACCCTTATGGCCAAATCCTCATTATGATGCTAGAAATTCTATTGTCCCACTAGAATTTTGATCATTTTGCTCAAAACTTTGTCCCTATGTAAAGATTCAAATACCCTTGAGCCTTATCTTTGTCAAATATACTCTGGAATAGATCGAATGAGTTATGCAAGCTTTTCTTGCAAATTTTGATTTTGATTAAAAAAAGGTATGTAAAACTTGGAAACATTGTGGAGAGAAGCTGGAATTAACACAGAAAGACACAAGAAGGAGAAAATGGAGGTAGAAATAGATTTTAAAAATTACTATTATTTATTCACCCAGTTAGTATTTATTGCCAAGCACCAAGGGCTTCTAATCTAGCCATAAATGAACTGGTGCTAATGGATGTTACTAAACATTTATGCATATTTTATTGTTTTGCTTATCAGGTGTTGCCCATTTTTAATAGATCAGCTAATTCTAGAAAAATTATTGTAGTCAAACTAACTAAATGTGCCATTTTAGTTGGTTTTTAAATTTTCATTTATGCTTATAAATGGAATCAGTGCTGTTATATTTCAAAAAGTAAAATAAGATTAATAGAACATCAGCATTCATATATGATCAGTGAGTAAATTATCCTAATATTGTCTATCTTTTTTTTCATTCTTGCAGCAAACAAGACTTTGAGTCTGAAAATGAGGTAAGTGCCAAAATAGCTGAAAATCAAATGTAGTAGATAACAAAGAAGATTCTGATATTTGTACTAATAATATTATTTTAGTTAAGTACCTTCATTCAACTGGAAATACAGGTTAGTGAAATTCATTTACATCTTTGTAATAGTTATAAGAGTAATAATCATTCACAAAAATGTTTTATCAACTTCCACTTTATGATTTAATTTGTCTTGGCTTATTACAATATTTAAAATTTAACTGACCACATACTGTCTGCTTTAGAAAACTGAAATCTACACAACTAACTAAATAAATAGCAAATTTTGTTTTTATATGCTTCAAACCCTTTTATAAGTCATGCCAAATAGGTAGCAACTTGAAGTAAAACATTTTTAAGTATTAATCCTATTACATGTGCGTATTTTGCTAATAATTTCTTTTAGTGGAATAAATTACCAAATAAAGAAATGACTGGTTTCAATGCAATAAAAAGCACAATTGCTTCTTTTGTGGTAATTGTTAATCTTTTTCCAATGCATTGGTATACAGTATTGATTACAATAACTCAGTAAGTCCTAAATTGCCATTAAGAAGCACATACTCCAATTCAGCTTCACACCTAAAATTAGTTGAAGGCTTTCAATGTTGCTGTAGCAACATAATAATCTTTCACAAGTCATCATATCTCTATGCAAATTCTCAATAAGCCCTGTAACACCCTTAATTTTTTTATTTCCCAAAGTTTTCATTCTGTAAAAAATCAGCCTGGAATGTCATATCTATCACCCAACAAAATTTCCAGTTGTTGAAAGGTACAATGTGTAAAGTGTTTAGTGGAATTTAATAGACTGTTTTGGTGTTTAATTGTACTTTTGAAAATAGGAATGGAACATCTAATTGATTGCCTAAAGTTTTCCTCTAAAATGCCTGGATTTTGGATTTATTTCTATGATGTTTGTCATATAATTAATGTTTTAAAAGCAAGAACTGTTAAGGCTGGAAATTAAGTTTATAGAAGTTATTTCTCAAAAAGTGAATTGATCTCTTAATGTCCATAAAAATATGCCTCATTCCACAAAGTCAGTGGACTGTCAACCCTAATATTAAAATACTAATGAGTATCTGTTCAATGGATAAGCCTCTCTTTTCTTACAGTCAGAGGACGTCGAATCATTGATTCCTAAAGGATTGTCAGAGTTTACAAAACAGCAAATTCGCTATATTCTGCAGGTGAGATGGGATAAGGAGCTGACATGTGAGATCAACACTAACAGACCACTCCCTAGGATGCTTTCTTTAATTAAGAACAGAAAGTCGCACGTAAAAATCCTGTTTCATAAGAGTTGATTGTTCTTTGATTAGACAAAGGACCATCAAAAACTAGCATTGTAGACTGGCACTCAAGAAAGTATTCTAGAAATATTCCCTTCTGTAGAATGCTTTTAATCACTCCTCAGCACTTTATTACAATCTGACTCTGATTCATATTCTTTTCCCACTTTTCCATTCTACCCTCTACCCCATCCCACCCTACCACACTACTAGCAGAGAAAGATGGAAAGGCCAGTGCCTTACTATTCCTGAATTGTGGAAGTCTAGGGATCACTGGAGCAGTAAATTCCCCTATAGGGAAAGAAGAGAACACAGGTCAAGAGTACGTACAGAGAATGCCAAAAAAAGAGTATACATTTTAAGAAAGAAAAAAAAAGCAATATTAAAATTGTAATACCAAATATATATACTGATAATAAAAGATAAATATAAGTCACGTTTGACTTCTTCAATTATAAGAGGTGTTCAAAGCGTCCATACATTTCTGATTATGACAAACACCTCTTAACATCTCTTAAAATGTGTATACATATTTTGGCACCCCTAGTATATTTGCAAGAAAGGATTCTAAAGATAATCTAGTTTAGCCTTATGAGGTCAATGTCTAAGTTTGATATTTGGTCTCATATCTTTGTTGATTATCTAAGTATCGAACCTAGTAGCATATTTGTATAACTTGAATGAAATATCATTTTAGTAACACACAGTCTGTATTACAAAGATATGATAACATGGGGAACACATATGTTCCTCAGAAACTGAATCTGGGGGATATTATTGATATTATCTCTGGTGGTGGGATGTCTTGCCAAGGTGCATTTCTAGGCTTGTTTTTATTTTTGTTGTTATTGTTCAACTCTTTCTGAGGATTTTTGCATCTAAGTTCATGAAAGACGTTGGTTTGTAGTTTTATTTTATTTTGTATTTTCTCTGGTTTTGGTGTCCGGGTAATACTAGCCACATAAAATGACTGAGGAAGTGTTTCTTTCTTTTCTATTTTCTAGAACGCATGTATATTTCCTGTTTTTTCTTTGTTAAACACTTAGTAGCCTGATTTTGGTTTATTTTGTTCTACTTTGTCTATTTGGTTGACATAAGAACTTAGGTTATGATGTGTAATTTTCTGTTTTCTAAAGTAAGCATTTATTGCTATTTCCCACTTAGCATGGCTTTAGCTATTTTTTCATTAATGTTTGTTTCCATGATATATATTTTCCAATCTTTTACTGTCTTTTATACATATATGCAGAAATTTTATTATATTTGAAGTGATTTTCCTGTAGACAACACATAGTTGGGTCTTTTCCTTCTTATTCATTCTGTCAATCTCTGACTTTTAATTGGCATATTTAGATAAATTGCAATTATTGATATGTAATTGATATACAAGTATTAGACCTAGGTCTGCCATTTTGTTTTCTTTCTCTCTTTCTTTTCTTTTCTTTTTTTTTTTTTTTTTGCTGTTTTTTATTTTCCTACTTTCTTTGTCCTGTCTTCTTATGGATTACTTGAACATGTTTTAGAATTCCAGTTTGATTTGTCTTTAGTGTTTTTGAGCGCATCTCATAGGATAGGTTTTTTACTGGTTCCTCTGGTATTACATTATATATGTATAACTGATCCAGTGTACCAGTGTCAATATTTTACCAGTTTCAGTGCACTAGAGAAATTTTGCTTCATTTATCTCTATTTACCCTCTACATTTATAGATCAGTTGTCTCAAGTATGCCCTTTACATACATTGAGAACTGCATCAGACAATGTTATAATTTTTGATTCAACCATTTAGCATAACTTAGAAAACTCAAGAGAATGAAAACCTATTGTATTTACCCATATTTTTGCTTACCATGCTATTTCTTCTTTCTTAATATCCCAATTCATTCTTTTATCATTTTCTTATCTTCAGAGAACTTCCTTTAACTGTTATTTTAGAGAAAGTCTGCTAGTAACAAATAATTTTAGCTTTTCTTAATCTGAAAATGTGATTTTCTCTTCATTCATAAAGTATAATATCACTGGATACATAATTTACAATTGACAGTTCTTTTCTTTCAGCACTTAAAAAAATAATATGCCACTTCTCTCTGGTCTCTGTGACTTTTAATGAGAAATCTGCTGTCATGTGAATTTCTTTTATTTCGGTTTTTTTATTATAAAGATGTGGGGGGGAATTCAGGGTTAGGTATACAAACGTTGATTATGCAGGTACCCTTGTTGATGAGGTATGCCCCTCCCTCCCCTAGCAGTTTCCCTCAACTGCCAATCAATCCCACCCCTCCTCCTCTGGCAGTTTCCCACTACTACCAATCCCTTTCTTATAGTACTATAATTGTTCAAGGTCTGCTTATGAGTGAGAATATATGGTACTTTATTCTTTGTTTCTGTAATAGATCACTGAGTATGATCGACTCTAAATCCATCCAAGTTGCTGTGAAGTCCATGTATTTGTCCTTCTTTATGGCTGCATAATGTTCCATTGTGTGTATGTACCACATTTTTTTATCCAGTCCAGCTTCTATGGGCAGCATGGTTGGTTCCATGTTTTTGCTATTGTGAATAGAGCTGCAACAAACATATGTGTGCAGGTATCTTTTTGGTAGAATGATTTGAGTTCCTCCGGGTATGTTCCCAATAGGGGAATTGCTGGGTCATATGGAAGGTCAGTTTCTAGTTCTTTCAGAAACCTCTACACTGTCTTCCAAAGAGGTTGCACTAGTTCGCATTCCCACCAGCAGTGTAGAAGCATTCCTTTTTCTCCGCATCTTCAACAGCATCTGTTGTTTGTTTTATTAATGATGGCCATTCTTACTGGTGTTAGGTGGTGTCTCGATGTGGTTTGGATCTGCATTTCTCTGATGATGAGTGAGGCTGAGCACTTTTTCATGTGTCTGTTGGCTGCCTGTATGTCTTCTTTTGAGAAGTGTCTATTCATGTCTTTTGCTCACTTTTTAATGGAGCTGTTTGTTTTTTTCCTTTTGGCGCATTTGAATTCCTTGTAGATCCTAGATACTAGGCCTTTGTCAGATACACAGTTGGCAAATATTTTTGCCCATTCTGTGGGCTGTCTCCCTGCTCTCTTGATGGTTTCTTTTGCTTTACAGAAGCTTTTCAGTTTGATGAGGTCGCACTTGTTTATCTTAGTTCTTAAGGTATGGGCATTTAGGGTTCTGAATAGGAATTGGTTGCCAGTTCCAATTTCTATAAGGGTGTCTCCTGCATTTTCTAAGATTCTGATAGTTTGAGGTTTTATGTTTCAGTCTTTGATCCATTTAGAGTTCATTTTTGTGTATGGTGATAGGTAGGGGTCCTGTTTCAAGCTTCTGCGTGTGATCAGCCAGTTTTTCCAGCAAAATTTACTGAATAGGTTCTCCTCTCCCCAGTGGTTGTTGTTGGAGGCTTTGTCAAAGATGAGTTGGTTGAGAAATTGAGGCTTTGCTTCCTGAATCTCTATCCTGTTCCATTGTTCTATGTACCTGTTCTTGTACCAATACCAGGCTGTTTTGATTACTGTAGCCTTATAGTAAAGTTTGAAGTCTGGATATGTGATACCTCCTGCTTTGTTTCTTTTGCTATGGATTGTTTTGGCTATTTGTGGTTATTTATGTTTCCATATGAATTTCTGTATTGTCATTTCCAGGTCTGAGAAGAATGATGTTGCTAACTTAATGGGTATTGCATTGAATCTGTAGATTGACTTTGGTAGGATGAATATCTTAACAATGTTGATTCTTCCTATTCATGAGCATGGATTACTTTTCCATTTGTTTGTGTTTTCTTGGGTTTCTTTGAGCAGTGTTTTGTAATTCTCATTGAGGAGGTCTTTCACTTCTCTGGTTAGGAAAATGCCGAGGTATTTCATTTTTTGGTGGCTATTATGAATAGGATTGTGGTTTTTATTTGGGTCTCTGCTTGCTTGTTGGTGTATAGGAATGCAACTGTCTTTTGTACATTGATTTTGTACCCTGAGGCTTTGCTAAAGTCCTTTATCAGTACAAGCAGGCTTTTGACAGATTCTCTTGGATTTTCAAGGTATCAGATCATATCATCAGCAAAGAGGGATAACTTAATTTCCTCTTTTCCTATTTGGATGCCCTTTATTTCCTTCACTTGTCTGATTGCTCTAGCTAGGACTTCCAATCCTATTTTGAAAAGGAGGAGTGAGAACGGGCAACCTTGTCTTTTTTCAGTTTTCAGGGGAAATGCTTCCAATTTCTGCTTGTTTGACAATATGTTGGCTGTGGGTTTATCATAGATGGCTCTTACTATTTTGAGGTATGTTCCCTCTATGCCTAGGTGTTCAAGGGTTTTTATCAACAAGGGATGATGGATTTTATCAAAAGCTTTTACTGTATCTAATGATATAATCATGTGATTCTTGTTTTTACATCTGTTTTTGTATTGAGTTACATTTTTGGTTTTGTGGATGTTGAACCAGCCCTGCATCCCAGGGATTAAGCCTACCTGGTCATAATGGATGTTTTTTGAGATGTGTTATTGGATCTGATTTGCTAGAATCTTGCTGAGAATTTTTGCATCTATGTTTATAAGGGGTATTGGCCAACTAGCTCTCTTTCTTTGTTGGATCTTTACCTAGTTTGGATATCAGTGTGATTTTAGCTTCATAAAATGATTTGGGGAGTATTCTGTTTTTCTCAGATTGCCTTGAATACTTTCATAGTATTAGTATCAACTCCTTGTATGTGTTGCAGAATTCTGCTGGAAAGTCTTCTGGCCCAGGGCTTTTTTTTATAGATAGTTTTCTTATGATGGACTCAGTTGTTCTATCTTTAACTTCACAAATTCTTTCTTCTGTTCTCTCCATTTTGCTTTTTAGCCCATCCACTTGATAGTATTTTGTTTTGCTGTGGTTTTTGTAGTTTTGTTTTGGTTATTGAAGTTTTTAGTTCTAAAACTTCCATTTAGTTACTCACTGTATCTTCTATTTTTTAATGAGACTTTCTATTTCGTTATCAAGACATCATATTTTTTTATCTAAGTATGCTTGCAATTTTTTGTTGAAACACTTTATGACGTTTGCTTTCAAACTTTTGTCATGTAATTTTAACCTTTCTGTTATCTTATGTGTGGTCTATTAATTGTTTTTTTTTCTTATCAAGTTGAGATTTTCCTTGTTCTTAGAATAATAAGTGATTGTCAATGGAAAGTTAAGCATTATTGGTATTATGTGATGATACTCTGTATCTCATTCAAATATTCAGCTTTGGCAGGCTTGCTCTGATACTGAAACATCAGGAGTATGGGCACTGCCTATTACTGCCAGCAGGTGGTGGAATTTGAGGTTTCTCCACTCAGTCTCTCTTGATATAACCCTAACAGACATCACAGTGCTTGGGATTTTATTTTCATTCAGTGCAAGTGAAAGCCCCATCAGTTCAATCTGTGTTCTCTGACACAAACCTCGTAAATGATGCTGGTATGCCTCCTTAGAGTCTGACAAGGGGGAAGTTTAGGCTCCCCTTTTGGTCTTTGATGGTTTGGGTGGAAGTAGAACTGCATTTTTTTTCTGTTGTACTTGGCTAGAGTAAAGTGATTATTATCTAAAAGTTCTGTCCTGCTAGGCTACCCCTTTCACAATCCTTTGGCTAGAGAGAGAAGGCTTTTCTCAGAACTTTTTTTTTTCTGTATCCATTGATGTGTCTGGATTAAATTCCCCAACATCAGTCTGATGTATGAAGGAAAAAAAAAATTCAGGAACTCAGTTCCGTGTCATTTCTCAAGTCCCAAGATTCCTAACCAGTTTTCTTTTCAACATTCCAAGTCTTTTTATATTTGTTTTATATATGTATGCAGAGTTTTTAGTTGTACTTAGCAGGAGAACTAGGGGAAACTATTTCTAGTTCATCTTTCCAGAAGCTGAAGTTATCTGTTTTTAAAGATTTTTTTCTTTGAAGAAATGAGAATAATCTAGTGAAAGGTTTTCCTCTTCTTTAAAATTTGAGATGTGGTTTTATGTTTCAAAGTTATAAACTTAATTCATATTATATTCTTCTCATCCCAGGCGAAATCCATGCACTTGGCAGTACACTTAGGGAGATTCATTTCATTATTTGAAAATTGACTGCCTCATCTTTTCTAATCTTTTAAATAAAGAATAAAAGTAAAATTGAAAATTTGCTGATAGAATTTCACCTTGTGACAAAAGATGATAACATGAAAAAATAATAAATTCTCGTTCTAAATCATAGTTATGATTGCTTTAGGAATATTGTTTGGATTGCTTAAGTACATTATTGACAAGATGCCTTATATCACTTTTCTAATATTGCCATATCAAAAATAAAATTATTAATACATTTGCTGTTAGAAAGAGAAAAGTAAGATTACATTTACTTATATACTGCCTAGTTTCAAATGTTAGTAAAAAAACTATCAACTGTTTTCTTCCTTCAGATGAGGGGCATGTCTGTTAAGTCACTCCGTCTAGTGCTGTCCACATTTAACAATATACGAGAGGAACTTGGACATCTTCAAAATGATTTGACAGTAAGATTTATTGTGATTTTTCTTTCCAAAGCCTTTCTAGTACCTAACTTTCTAATATAGAAATAAAAATGTTCAGCCAACCTTTTTAAAATTTAATAAAGCAAAAAAAAAGTGCACTCACTCAGACACAGCTAAATTATTTCCTTGAAAAATTAATTGGGGTTGAAGAGGATAAAAGAGATGTCCAATATGTAAATGAAAGAATATTGGGTGTGTACTTATTATATAGTTTACCACTAAGGCAATTTAATACTTAAAACTAGGGAGTAGCCTGAAAAATTAAAATAATCTGACTCATTGAAGGCAAATGCCCTTCTTTTCTATAATAATAAAGCATATTCTGAATTTATCTTCAACTATAACAACTTGAAAACTTATTTCTCCAAGAACTTAACCTTTTCTGTTTTCAATTTTAATTGATGTTCTTGATTCTATCAGCTAGATTCATTCAGAATGCTTTCCATACAATGAATAACTCTTTGAGGACTTTGGAATAGTTTCTTCATTTGTTTGTTTCTGAGTTCTGATGAACATATTTAGACTTTAATTTAAAAATTAACCACTTGCTGAGATTAACAAGGGGTCTTTGTAGCTTGGAAAAGAAACTAAAACATTTCAGAAGGTTCTGCTTCATTGCATACAGAGTTAGTCAATCCATCATAATGTACTCTTTTATTGCAGGTTTTAAAATTTTCAATCCTTTCTTATCCTATATTTTGCTATACTTTTAAGAATTCTGCTTTATTAACCAAGTGTAAATGAAACAAGTGCTTATTTACAATTTTCAAGGTAAACAAATCTTTGTATTATGTAACTTTTCACAAATTTCTGAGTAATTCTGAGTCATAATAAATAATTTATGCTTCTAGTCACTGGAAAATGACAAGATAAGACTTGAGAAAGACTTGGCATTCAAAGAAACTCAAACAAAAGAATATGAAGAACTCTTGGCATCAGTGAGAGCAAACAATCGCCAGCAGCAGGTAAGGTGATGCTTTTATTGATGATAAACTATATTGATAGCTTTTTGTATGTACAATTACTGGTACATTGATGTTATGAGATACAGTCCAGAGATAATTAAAACATGATAGAACACTTTTTCATATGAGAATTGAGTGACTTTGAGTATTTCCAGTGACTGAAAGTACTCTTTGATAAACAGATAGCCTTAAATAGTTTAGATATAAAATATATACAGTACGCAATTGTATCTGTTGTTGGTTGACAAGAATTGTGTAGACTGAAATTCTAGGTTCTTATATTCACTCTACCAATGTCAATGAAAAAAGCTTTTGTAGACTTTAACACGTTTGTGCAATTAATAAATGGGTGAATACACTCTAGAAGATCTCTTTAAATCTCTGAACAGAGATAATTCTTAAGAAATTCTAAGGCGTGTCTAAGGCTCACTTCTTCCTAATCTTCACTCCCATGACTGTCCCAAATTCTTATTCAGTTGCTAGTTGTCACATAATCAGGTATATGGTTATTTTTGTGCTTATAAGAAGGCAGAATTCAGTATTATCAAAGAGTAGCAAGAGCCTGATTGGTAAATTGGTTGGAATATACACAATTCATTAAGTCTTGATTCTTTCTCATTCAAAATAGGCAAGTGCAATTAAAAGCAAGACTCTAATATCTTACATGACTGATTTAATATACCATCTAAGGGAAAGGATATAAGAAAACTTGGCATGGAAAAATAAGTACTTGATTTTGACTGAATGAGTTAATTAAAAGAGCACTCCCCAGCAAAAAGTAAAATGCATTTATCTTATGTACTTGTGTCTTCCTTACAGCAAGGACTTCAAGACTCAAGCTCAAAATGCCAGACATTGGAAGAAAACAATCTCTCTCTTCGGCATACACTGTCAGACATGGAATACAGACTAAAAGAACTAGAATATTGTAAATGCAGTTTAGAGCAAGAGAATAAAAACCTTAGGATGCAGGTATTAAAACTATGTTTTAAATATATAGTGTTGCCTTAGCTATGCCATTGTAATCCTAGCACTGGCAGTAGTAAAGACACACACACACATACATGCACACACACATACACATACACATTTATATATACACGTGTGTGTGTGTGTGTGTGTGTGTGCGTGTGTGTGTGTGTGAGTCTGTATCAGGGGGTGCCAAAAATTGTATACACATTTTAAGAGATGTTATCTATGTATTACTTTTAGTTCACCATAATCAGAAGTGTCTAGATGCTGATGGTAACTACTTTGAGCATCCCTTGTAGTTACAGAAATCAAATGTGACTTGTATTCAACCTTTGTTTTTGGAATATTGAGTATTACAATTTTAATAGCTTTTTCCTTTCTTAAAATGTGTATACTTATATACACACACATATATATAATTGGGAAGTTCAGCTAATAATAAGCCTTGTAACATAATATGTATTTCCTTTATATCGATCCACTTACAAAAAATTATTTTGTCTTGTTTAGGTTTCTGAGACTTGCACAGGCCCAATGCTGCAAGCTAAAATGGATGAGATTGGCAACCATTATATGGAGATGGTAAAAAACTTGAGAATGGAGAAAGATAGCGAAATCTGCAAGCTAAGGGTATGTTGATGCTACATTGCATAAATACACAGATCAGCACAAACTTTCTAACAAGATAGATAATGATGTTTTCAAGTTTAACGCTACAAGGAAATATCAATAAAGCTACAAGGTATGGCTTTAGGAATATGGCATGGAATCTTTTTTTTGACTAAATACACATTATTGTATATAACATATCATTGTTGTTTTCCCTTTTAGCTTAATCTCTTCCAGAAAAATAAAAGAAGATATTAATTTCAGTGTTTTGGTTTTTTATTAATTTGTCTTTTGAGATAGGTGGATAACACTTTATGATCTTCCTTAAAGCATGCTTATACAGGCAAGAACAATATTTGAGATTATCCAGCAAAGTCATCATTGGACTCATAAAAAGCCTCCCTTAACTTTGAAGGATGATAAATAGCAAGGGCTTTATCAAGCATAAAGATACAGCATTGAATTTTATGTACCTATGATTGGCATCAAAATTAAGATGATATTTTAAATAATAAGTATACATTGCCTTATCTTGTAATTCTAGGTTGAATTGACTTATTCTAACCCTGAATTTACTGATTTCTAAATGCAGTAAAATATGATTAAATATTTTAACAGACAATTTAACCACTGACTTGTCTCTCCAAATATCACTGCACAATCTTTACCAAAAATCAAAATGAAATATAACACAATTTGTTTAAAAGCTTACCAATGCTTCTAGCTGATTTCCTCCACTGATTTATTTTCTATTCCAGTATGATTTATTAAAGGCACTTTAATCTAACAGCCATCTATGTACACGTATAATGAGGTAAAGAGGAAGATAGACAAGATTTGTAGTCAGAAGAACTGTCTTGGTAGAGTTGCAGCTTTGTTACTGTGTGATTCTGTATTATTTAACCTTTCTGTAATTCAATACCTGTTTTTTAAATAAAGATTATAATAATACTTATCTCATGAGCTTCTCTGAGAACTGAGATGTCATGCAAGGAGGAGTATTTTGTGAACTGAAAATCAGAATGTAACACTAGTTATTAGTATTAAGGGATTTCCTTAATTAGTGTTTGAAGGGCTCTAAAGTGTCTGTTTTCTTAGTTGTATTTTAAATCTTATGGACCAAGACTTATACTTAGAGAGTGCTTAGTCCAAAATAGCAAAGGCAACATTTTAAAAAAGAGAGTTTCCTCATTTCAATTCATATTTTATATACAAAAAAATTCTATGTAAGTGTATAACTATTGGTATTTTATTTTTTATTTCATAACTAGCTGTATGAGTTTGTGTCACTAAACCTCCCTGGAATCCAATTACATGTTTTGTAAATGAAGATTATAATAATTATTATTTCCTTTTAAATCCTTAGTCCCAATTAAACCAGTACCAAAAAGATGTTTCAAGAAGAGAAGGAAGTTGTAGTGACTTCCAATTTAAGCTTCATGAACTGACAACCTTGCTGGAAGAGAAGGATTCCCTTATAAAGCGTCAGTCAGAGGTAAAAAAGGAAGAAGTGGGGGTGGAGAAGTCTTGTGGAATAAATACTTTCCGGTGAACTAGAAAAAAAACGCATTTCCAAGACTCACTTTATTACATAAAACAGATGTAAGTGCATGGGAAAAAGTAGAAGATATGTATTTCAGGAAAAAAAATGTTCAAATGAAATCTATAATTAAGGCAAAAAATAAGTGCTATGGTACATTTAATATGTTTAAAACATTGATTTTATATTACATTAGCTGAAACTCCCAATAAGACTTTGAGCACCTTATCAGATTATGAGCTACTTCATTAAGATACTATATTTCTCCTTGTTTCTATAGCATGTAGCCCAGGATACGGCATTCAGTTGGTACTGAAGGAATTACTAAAAATGATAGCTAATATTGTATTGCTATTATGGAACAAATCGTGCTTATAGCAACATTCAGTGATAGACTTTCTGTTAGGAACCTATATCTGCTTCCATACTGAAGTTTCAATACTTTTCTACTGTGGCTACCCTTTTCAGGTTTTTGGGGGCAGAAACTTAACATCCTCATCATGAGAACCACGCCTGTTTAATCTCAAATTATTCTCCAAATATAGATATCCAGTATCAGTTAGTGGGTTACTGCACAGACATATAATATGACTTATTGGGCACTGTGAAGCAACATTATATGATATTCAGCAAGTAGAATTAGAACATTCTTACCTCAGGACTAAAAAGGAAGGAGAAAGGGGGTGTACTTATTCTTAGTAAACTTGCTAAATAATAAAACATACTTCTTATCTTATGTTCTTACTTTCCTTCAAATGATATTATCTTTTATTTGTTAGGAACTCTCAAAGTTGAGACAAGAAATATATTCATCTCATAACCAACCCTCCAGTGGTGGAAGGACTACTATTACTACTAAAAAGTAATGTATTTTTCAATGAAGTTTGACTGTGACGTGGTTATTATATGAGGGGGGACCAAAAGAAAAAACCCAGAATTTATTCATAAAAATTGTATATTTAGCCGGGCTCGATGGCTCAGCCTGTAATCCCATGCTTTGGGAGGCTGAGGTGAGTGGATTGCCTGAGCCCGCGGGTTCGAGACCCACCTGGGCAACTTGGTGAGACCTCATCTCTACAATAAATAAAAAAATCAGTCGGTCATGGTAGCGCATGCCTGTAATTCCGGCTACTCAGAAGGCTGAGGCGGAAGGATCGCCGGAGCCCAGCAGGTCGAGGCGGTGGTGGCCGGGAGCAGCCACTGCACTACAGTCTGGGCGACAGAGTGAGACTCCAACTCAAAAAAAAAATTGTATATTTATTCTTACATGTTTAAACTTCAGTCACCCTCAAAGTACTGTCCATTTCATGCAGTACACCTATTGAGACACTTTTTTTCACTGCTTAAAACGGTTTCTGAACTCATAAATTTTGATGCCTTTTAGTGCTTCTGCCGTTTTTTGTTTCACCTCTTTCACATCAGCAAAAACATTTCCCTTTGAGGACTTTTTTCATCTGGAGAAACAAAAAAAGTCTTTCAGGGCAAGATCAGGTGAATAGGGAGGGTGGGGCATGAAGGTCATGCCATTTTGGGTCAAAAACTGCTGAACATTCAGTGTGGTGTGGGCAGGTGCACTTTTAAATCACCCATCATGATATGGGCAAAGGCATTGAAAGAATCTCCTAAAAAACATTTATTGAATCGAACTCAGCCTTTCACAGAAATGCTAGTTGGTGCACTGATGTCGATTGGTTCCTAGAACACTCACATAGCGGAGGAAGCCTGTACTACAAGGTACCTGCCCTCCAAAAGATAATTCTGGGATTTTGGGGCATCCCTTCTCATATAATCAAAGTTACTACAATATATATTACTATATATATATAAACAGAGTTTAGTTTGATGTTTTCTGCTGACCAGTTACTCTACTGAATGAATATTCACACACACACACACACACACATACACACACACACAAACACACAAATCGCTGTTATGGTCAACATAATCCTATAGCACACTTTTCCTGTATTTACAATATATTAAACATGGAAGTGAAAAACAAATAACTGTTGTTTAACCAGTCATATTAATTAGAACTTTTTCAATTGCATGTGACAGAGACACAGCTTAAACTGGGAATTAGTTAATTTACTTAACATGGAATTGCTTGATGCCCAGATGGATTTGTGTACTCAAAATATGTCTTTATACATTTTTCTTTTCTTGTATATTGACTCTGCTCTTTCCTGCACAGACAATATTCTTAGGCAGGGTCTCCCCATTGTAGTGATATTACAGCAGCTTACATTCCAGCAATTTAGTAAAACAAAATATAAAATAACTATGAATAGCTTCAGCAGAAGGCTATTTTGAATAGTTTATATAAATGAAATAATATAATAGTCTTTTGTGTCTGTATTATTTCATTTTGCATAAAGTTTTCAAAATACAACCATGTCAGCATGTGTCAGGACTTTATTCCTTTATGGTGTTAAATTATATCCTATTTTATGGATATACAGTATTGTGTTTATCTGTTC
The DNA here is from genome assembly GCF_000164805.1 of Carlito syrichta. Taxonomy (NCBI): domain Eukaryota; kingdom Metazoa; phylum Chordata; class Mammalia; order Primates; family Tarsiidae; genus Carlito; species Carlito syrichta. The sequence continues at coordinate 351,175 of NW_007259935.1, forward strand.
ATCAGTTGATTAACATTTTAGCTATTTTCAATTTCTGGCTATTATGAATAATGCTGCATGAACATTTGTGTACAAGTTTGTGTAGTATATGTATTCATTTCTCTTGAGAATATATCTAAAAGAGGAATTGCTTAGTCACATAGTAACTCTATGTTTATCTTTGAGGCATGGCCATACTGTTTCCCAAAGCAACAACACCGCTGTACATTTCCACTGGAAGTACTGGTGTTAAGGTTCAACTTTCTCCTAATCATTGCACTGCCTATTGTTCATCTCTTGGATTTTAGCCTTCCTATGGGGTGGGAAGTGGTTTCTAGTTGTAATTTTGATGTATTTCCCTAATAACTAACGTTGTTTAGCACTTTTTCATTATTGGTCATTTATGTGTCTTTTTTGGAAAAATGTCTAGTCAAATTCTTTTTCCATTTTTAAAATTGGGTTGTCTTTTTATTGTTGAATTTTAAAAGATTTTTATATATTCTGGTATAAGTTCCTTATCAGAGATATGATTTGCACATTTTTTCCCATTCCATGTGTTGCCTTTTCACTATCTTGATAGTATAATTTGCAGCATAATTTTTAATTTTGAAAAAAGTCTAATTAATCTATTTTTTCTTGCTTACGCTCTTGGTATCATATATATAAAGCAAATTGCATAAGCTAATGTCATGAAGATTTAAATCCATGTTTACATCTAAGAGCTTTATCATTTTATCTATTACATGTAGATCAGTAATCCATTTTGGTTTATTGATGTGAAGCAGAAGTTCAAGGTCATTCTTGTGCATGGGGATACCAGTTGTTCCAGCACTTGTGAAACACTATTTGTGAAACACACTATTCTCTTCCTCATCAAAATGAGTTGGCACCCTTATCTATAATCAAATGATCATAAATGTAACAGTAAAAGTTGTAAACTCACAATTTTATTCTACTAATCTATTTGCCTTTCTTTATGTCAGTGTCACACTGTCTTGTTTACAATAGCTTTTTAGTAAGTTTTGAAATCAAGAGTGTGAGTTTTCAAACTGTTTGGCTTTTCAAGATTGTTTTGGTACTGGTGTTAAGGTTCAACTTTCTCCTAATCATTGCACCGCCTATTGTTCATCTCTTGGATTTTGGCCTTCCTATGTGTTGGTCCTCTGTTTTTCCATGTGAATTTTAGGATGTTTGTGAGTTTCTGCAAAATATACCGTTAAAATTTTTATTGGAATTTCATTCAATATGTAGGACACTTTGGGTAGTATTCTCATGTTAACAATATTAAATTTTTTGATCCATGAGCATGTGATCCTTTTATATTTAGATTCTCTTTAATTTCCTAAAACAGTCTTTTGTAGTTTTCACTGGTTAAGTCTTACTTCTTTTGTTACAGCTATTCCTAAGTATTAGATATTTTATGTTATTGTAAGTGGAGTTATTTTATTGATTTCATTTTTCACATTTTGTATTGTAACTATATAGGATTATGACTGATTTATTTTTGCATTGGCCTTGCATTCTTTAACCTTGCTGAGTTTTTTTATGTTTTAATCGTTTCTTTTCAAATTCCTTCAAAATTTCTCTATATAAAATCATGTCATTCTCAAATACAGATAGTTTTAATTCTTCATTTTGATCTAGATGCATTTTTTCCTCTATCTTGCCTACATGCCCCAGAACTTCCAGTACGATGCGAAATAGAAGTGGTAAGAGTGGATATTCTTGTCTTATTCCTGATTATATGGACAAACATATACTCTTTAACCATTAAATGTGATGTTAGCTGTGGGCTTTTCATAGATGGCTTTTATCAAGTTAAGGACGTTACCGCCTACTTTTAGTTTATAGAGATTTATTTTATTTATTTTTTTATTATAAAGATGTGGGGTACAATTCAGGGTAAGGTATACAAATGTTGATTATGCAGGTACCCTTGTTGATGAGGTATGCCCCTCCCTCTCCTAGCAGTTTCCCTCAACTGCCAATCCCACCCCCTTCTGACAGTATCCCACTACTGCCAATCCCTTTCTTATAGTATTATAATTGTTCAAGGTCTGCTTATGAGTGAGAACATATGGTACTCTGTTCTTTGTTTCTGTGATAGATCACTGAGTGTGATTGACTCTAAATCCATCCAAGTTGCTGCGAGGTCCATATGTTGATCCTTCTTTATGGCTGCATAATATTCCATTGTGTATATGTACCACATTTTAAAAATCCAGTCCAGTTTCGATGGGCAGCATGGTTGGTTCCATGTTTTTGCTATTGTGAATAGAGCTGCAACAAACACACGTGTGCAGGTATCTTTTTGTAGAATGATTGGAGTTCCTCTGGGTATATTCCCAGTAGGGGAATTGCTGAGTCATATGGAAGGTCAATTTCCAGTTCTTTCAGAAATCACCACACTGTCTTCCAAAGAGGTTGCACTAGTTCACATTCCCACCAGTAGTGTAGAAGTGTTCTTTTTTCTCCGCATCCTTGCCAGCATCTGTTGTTGTTTGTTTTTATTAATGATGGTCATTCTTACTGGGGTTAGGTGGTATCTCAATGTGGTTTTGATTTGCATTTCTCTGATGATGAATGAGGCTGAGCACTTTTTCATGTGTCTGTTGGCTGTCCGTATATCTTCTTTTGAGAAGTCTCTATTCAACTGTGTTGGAAGTCTTAGCTAGGGAAATTAGACAAGAGAAGGGAATCAATGTATCCAAATAGGAAAAGAGGAAGTCAAGTTATCCCTCTTTACTGATGATATGATCCTATACCTTGAAAATCCAAGAGAATCTGTCAAAAACTTGCTTGCACTGATAAAGGCCTTAGATTGCTCTTCTTATTTTGGTTGCTAAGATGGAAGTCTAGATTACTGATTTGAAATTGTTCTTCTTTTATGGAATAAGGGCTTATAGCTATACATTTCCCTCTGAGCACAGCTTTCACTATACCCCACAAATTTTGGTATGTTGGTTTATTCATTTGCAGTCATCTCAAAGTATTTTCTGACTTCTCTTTTTATTTATTCTTTGAACCATTCATTATTTAAGAATGTTACTCAATTTATATGTATTTGTGGACTTCCCAAATTCCCTATTATTATTTATTTATTTATTTTTATTTTTTATTTTTTTTGAGTTGAAGTCTCATTCCGTCGCCCAGACTGGAGTGCAGTGGCATGCTCCTGGCCACTGCAGCCTTGCTCCACTGGGCTCCCACTGCAGTCTCGCCCCACTGGGCTCCGTCAATACTTTCACCTCAGCCTTCCAAGTAGTCAGAATTACAGGCACACGCTAACACGCTTGGCTAATTTTTGATTTACTGTAGAGATGAGGTCTTGCCAAATTGCCCAGGTGGGTCTCGAACCCATGGGCTCAGGCAATCCATTCACTTCGCCCTCCCAAATTGCTGGAATTACAGGCTGAGCCACCGGGCCTGGCCCTATTATTTATTTTTAACTTTATTCCATTGCTGTCAGAGAACATATTTTGTATGATAGTCTCCCTTTTGAAAATTGAAACATAATATTTTACATATTTATGGAGTACATGTGATTTTTTTTGAGTTGGAGTCTCACTCTGTCACCCAGACTGGAGTGCAGTGGCCGCTCCTGGTCACTGCAGCCTTGACCTGCTGGGCTCCGGCGATCCTTCCACCTCAGCCTTCCAAGTAGCTGGAACTACAGGGGTGCTACCACACCCGGCTAATTTTTTGATTTATTGTAGAGATGAGGTCTTGCCAAGTTGCCCAGGTGGGTCTCGAACCCGCGGGCTCAGGCAATTCACTCACCCCAGTCTCCCAAAGCGTGGGATTACAGGCTGAGCCACCGAGCCTGGTGATATTGTGTTACGTGCATTGAATGTATACTGATCAAGTCATGGTATTTGGGATATCTATCACCATGAGTATTTCTCATGTCTATGTGTTGGGAACATTTCAAGTTCTCGCATCTAGCTATTATAAAATATACCATATGTTGTTGCTAATCATAGTCACCCTACTATGTTACTGAACACTGAAACTTATACCTTCTAACTGTACATTTGTACTCATTGATCAACTTCTCTTAACACCCCCTTCTACCCACCAACCCTTCCCAGTCTCTGGTATCTATCATTTTCAGTCTTTTTAAAGTTATCAAATTCTGTTTTATAGTCTAATATATGGTCCATTTTAGAGAACATTGCACATGCATATTTTTGAGAAAAATATGTATTCAGTTATTGTTAGGTTGATAATTCTATAGATGTCTTTTAAGTCAAGAGGGTTTATAGTGTTGTTCAAGTCTTCAGTTTTCTTGTTCATAGCCTGTCTAGTCTATCAAATATGGAAATGGGTATTAAAGTCTCCAAATATTATCATTTAATTACTTCCTTCAATTTTGTCTTGTTTTGATTCATGTATTTTTGAGCTCTGTTGTTATGCCCATATAGGTTCATAGTTGTTATATCTTCTTGATGGATTGACCCTTTATCATTATAAAGTATCCTTCTTTACCTGTTGAAAAAATTATTGTTTTAAATACTATTTTTATCATATTAATGTAGCCACCAAGGTCTCTTCTGGTTACTATTTGTATGGAATATCTTTTTCTATTCTTTCATTTTTAACCTATTTGTGTCTCTGAATCTAAAGTGTGACTCTTGTGGATTTCAAACAGTTGAATTATGATTTTTGTATGCTCTATCATTCTCTACTTTTTAAAAAATAAAGATAGGAGTCTCACTCCATCACCCAGACTTGACTGCAATGGTGCAATCACAGCTTACTGTAACCTTTAATTCCTAAACTCAAGTGCCCTTCCACCTCAGCCTATACATTAGCTAGTACTACAAGCATGTGCTACCATGCCCAGCCAATTAAAAAAATTGTAGAGATGGAGTCTTACTATGCTACCAGGGTGGTCTTAAATATCTGGTTTCTAGGGATTTTTCCACCTCAACCTCCCAAAGTGCTGCAATTACAGGTGTGAGCCCCATCATCTCTGCTTTTAATCAGAATGTTTAATCTACTTACATTTAATGTAATTTATAAGTTAAGATTTACACTTACTGTTTTGCTATTTGTTTTCTATATGTCTTATATATGTTTTGTCCTTCTGTCCTTCTATTACTCTATTTCTGCCTTCTTTTGAGTAAAATGTCTTCAAATGTAATATTTAAATTCCACTCTAATTTATTTTACTATATATTTTGAGTTTTATTCTGTAGATTTTCCCTGAAATTTTATTTAACATCTATGACTATCTAGTTTAGAATAAATGATTGAAACTTGCTTTCAATAATATGCAAAATACTTTTCTCTTATATAAACCTGTTCTCTTTGCCCTCATTTGTGCTCTTGTTTTCATAAGAATCTCATCTTTATATGTTGTGACCATTAACACAGATTTATAATTATTGTATCATGCAATTATTTGTAAAATAAGACAGGAGACAAAAGAGTTACCAAAAAAGTACATCTATGTTGTATTTTCTATTTACCTATATAGTTACCTTTAGTGGAGATCTTTGGATCTTTGGATTTGGGATACTGTCTAGAGTCCTCAAATTTCAGCCCAAGGATGAGTGTGGTTACTTATGCCTGTCATTCCAGCACTTTGGGAGGCCAAGACAGGAGGATCGCTTGAGGCCAGGAATTTAAAACCAGCCTGGGAAATATAGTGAGACCCATCTCTACAATTTTTTAAAAATTAGCTGGCCGTGGTGACACACGTCTGTAGTACTATCTACTTAAAAGACTGAGGTGGGAAGATGGCTAGAACCTAGGCAGTCAAGGCTACAATGAATCATGATTGCATCATTGCATTCCAGCCTAGGTAACAGAATAAGATCCTTTCTTAAAAAAAATAAGAAAGAAAAAGAAAAAGAAATCAGCCTGAAGGAATTCCTATAGTATTTGTGGGACAGATTTGCTGGTGAAAAATTCTTTGAGTTTTTGTTTGTATGGGGACATATTACTTTTCATTCATTTTTAAGGAACAGTTTTGTTCAATAAAGAATTCTGGGTTGACAGGGTTTTTTTCCTTTTTCTTTCAGCACTTTGAATGTGAAACCATTGCATTCTGACCTCCATAATTTCTAATGAAAAATTGATTTGTAATCTTACTGAGGGTCCTTCTTACATAATAAGTTGTTTCTTTATTGGTGCTTTCAAAATTCTCTCTTTGCCTTTGGCTTTTGACACTTTTATTATTGTGTGTGAAAGTATGGATCTCTGTTTTTTTGTTTTTTGTTTTTTTTTTTTCCTATTTGGCATTTGTTGAGCTACATGAATGTATAAATTAATATTTGTCATCAAATTTAAAGTTTGTAGACATTATTTCTTCAAATATTATTTCTTCCACTTTTCCCCTTCTCTTCTTGTGGTATTCTCATTAGGTGAATGGCCTGCTTATGATGTCTCACAGTTATCTGAGGCGCTGCTTATTTTTCTTCATTCTTTTTGCTTTCTGTTCCTCAGATTAGATAAACCCAATTGACTTTCTTCAAGTTTGTTGATTATTTCTTCTGCCTACTCAAGTCTATTGTTGAGACCCTTAGATGATTTTTTAATCCAGTTACTTTATTTTTGACCTCAGAATTTCTGTGGTTCTTTAAAAAAGTGAGTTTTCTTTCTTTAATGATGTTGTTTATTTAATAAGGCATAATTCACATCCTTTTTTTTTAGTTCTTTAGGCACAGTCATCTTAATATTTTGAATGTATTTAAAATAGCCAATTTAAAAGCTATATAAGTATAACATATGGGCTTCTTAATAGATAGTTTCATTTGTCTTTCCCATTATGGGCAATACTTTCTTGTTTTTTCACATGTCTCATAATTTTTTATTGAAAATTGGACATTCAAATAATATAATGTGGTAACTGCAAATTAGATTCTCCTTCCTGCTAAAGTTTTCATTGATATTACTGTTTGTTATTGATATTATTTGTTTGGTTAGTGACTTTTCTGATTTAATTCTATAAAGTCTGTATTCTTTTCATATGTAACCATTGGAGTCTTTGTACATTTTGCTTAGTGTATATTTTACAATTGAACAGAGGTTTCTTTAAACACCTGAAATCAGTAGGACCCCCAGTTTTCATTGAGAGGCCCTGTGTGTGTCTTTGGGCATGTATTTAATTTTCTAATTGGCAATTTATGGCTCAACCTTAGCCTTCAATTCCTGCTCACACAAGGTCAGTCAGTGGTGAGGGCTCAGGGTTTCCTCCTGTCCTTCCTTAGCATGTGTACAGCCCTGGGCATGTGCAGAGCCCTGTACATGCTTGTGGTCTTCTAGATTCCAGGGAATATATCACAACTTTCCAAGCCCCTTATGAACATTTTATTCCTCAGTTTTTCCTTTTACTGTTTTGGTCAACCTCTAGTCTTTCTGAACTGTTATAGCCACCTGAGTTAGTTGTGACATTAAACAATTTCTGTAGATTGTGTTTGATAAATGTTCCCGGGAGATGGGGTAAACTTTTCAAACTAGTTGAGTTACAAATCAGGTTAAAAAAGACAATCTTGCAAGTTAGATTTCCCATGGAACCAACAGACAAATCAAATGATGACAATTCCAATAATGGCAATGTGCTTTTGAAGGCACTCCAACTACATTTTGTCTTCCAGTGGTTGCTAGGTTGCTGATTTTCACCAAGATTGTGGGTTGCTGCTTTTAAATTCTATTGCATAGCTGGAGAGACAGAGATGAAAGTAGGACAATGTTAAATACCACACAGTTTGCTGTTTTAACCAAGATTTAACTCTTATTCCTGAATAAATGCTAACTACTGTAAAACTTTATTAGTTTCCAGAGTTTTTGACATTTTTGTGCCAGTTTTCTTATTGTTTTATGGAGGAGAGAATTTCTGGAGGTTGTTACCCTGCCATTTTCACTGACATCACCTTCCATTACTTATTTAAGCACTTTGTATATATTCATTATAGCTTATTTGAAGTCTTTGTCTTCTAAGTCCACCATGTGGCTCTACTTAAAAGTAGTTTCTATTGCCTACATCCCCCCTTATGTCTCACCATTTCTTCCTTCTTTGCATGTTTTATAATTGTTTGTTGAACATTAGACATTTTCGATAATACACTGCAGTGATTCTGGATGCTAATCCCTGTCTCCACACCTCTATTTCTTGCTAAGGATGGTTTGCTTGGTTGTTGATTTGTTTAGTGATTTGGCTAAAGAACTTTAAAGAAAGCAATTGGCAGTAATGAGAAACTGTTGTTGGCAGAGGGGGGTTGTGGGATTGGCAGTTGAGGGAAACTGCTAGGGGAGGGAGGGGCATACCTCATTAACAGGGGTACCTGCATGATCAATGTTTGTATACCTAAACATGAATTGTATCCCACATCTTTATAATAAAAACTTTTTTAAAAAAGAATTTTTATGTCTTTTTTTTCTTCCAAAATGTGTAGATTCTGATGCCCCTGTGTGGATTTTTTCTTCTTTTTTCTTCCTTCTAATTTAACTGCCTAGGAGGTTCCCCTGGGCTTGCATAAACCACTTATTGGTAAAAAGATGTGCTTATGCCACCTTAACCAGTTAGATTTTCACACTTTCAGATATGTGTGTGACTTGGAAGCTGCTATCACAGTTTAGGGAATTTTGTTTGTTTGTTTGTTTCACAGTCAGCCAGACACTAGTAGGTTAAAAGCTCCTTCTCTGATTGCATATGAGAGAGTGCAGCTTTGGGCATGCATACAGTTGCTCAGACTGCCAGGTATGAACCTGATTTTATTTTTAACCTGGTTTCCTAGAAATTGTTCCTGTGTCAGAATAGATTTTTTTTTTTTTTTTGAGTTGGAGTCTCACTCTGTCGCCAAGACTGGAGTGCAGTGGCCACTCCCGGCCACCACAACCTCGACCTGCTGGGCTCCAGTGATCCTTCTGCCTCAGCCTTCCGAGTAGCTGGAATTACAGGCATGCACTACCACGCCAGGCTGATTTTTTTTTTTTTTGATTTATTGTAGAGATGAGGTCTCGCTGCCCAGGCGGGTCTCGAACCCGCTGGCTCAGGCAATCACCTTAGCCTCCCAAAGGCGCAGGATTACAGGCTGAGCCACCGAGCCCGGCTCCAGAATAGGTTTTTGTCCAATGATTGGTCAGAGGTTACATTTAAATCCTTTGTGCCAGTGAGTCATTTGCCCTATGTTGACGGTCTGTCCAACTTGAAGAGTGCTTTCTTGTCTCCCCCACATCCCGCTCTTTTTGCTCCAGCATGAGTGTGGCCTAGCACATATACACAGCTTTCTTGACCATCAGAGATGACTGTGATCCCAGGAGGCTTCTTCTTAGCTTTGTTTTGGCTTATTTCTCTTTATTAAACCTCAGACTTCTCTGTCATTTTTCTTGTATCCTAGAACTCCTAGCCTCCTCTTAATTGTTCTTAACCAAGACCACCATTGTTGGACAAGGATTTCTGCATTATCTATTCCAAATAAAGTCAGTTTCATCACACAGAGCTGCAAATATTTTGTCCTTATAGCTTGCCATTTGCCTTGGGCAGAATCTCTATGCCACTGCACTAGAACTGGAGCAGGCAATTGCTTTTTCCAGTATGACACCCCTGTTCCATCAGTGCGCCTTTGGTTGAGAGGATGTGGCAGCCTTTGGTCTTTTGGCTTGCTCTTTCCATTCTAGAACCCCTGACCAAGGAGTAGGAACCCAATTTTCTCAGCCTGCCATGTCTGGAGCAGAATTCCCATCTTACAAGTCAGGGGACAGGGTAGAGGAAGAAAGCACAAACTTCTCAGTCATTCTTGCCTACAACATGAGACTAGGGCATAGGAGGCAGTTGGCTGAGAAACATAGGCAGCATTCTGATCCTGAAATAAAACCATAGTCCCTGGTTAAAAAGCTGGAGGTAGCGGGAGCCACTGTTTTCTTGTCTGTATGTCCCAGAGTGGAGCTTGTGCAACGTGGAGCTAAGGAAGAGGTTAACAGAGAAAGCCATGGCTCAAATATCATAGACTCTCAGTGTTCTTAATGAAGTTTAGTAGATTTTCTTGAATGTTTTCTATGATGTCTTTCCTTAAAATGAGTTCCAGAGACTTTAATTGATTGATATTCTTTTTTAAAAAATATATAATTTTTACTAGTCAAATTATTGATTTATTGTGAGGGGAGTCAGTCAAACTCCTTACTGCTCTATTCTGGAAGTCCTATGCCCAATCAAATTTTTATTTTTTGGTCTGTTAAAATGATGAAACATATTGATTTTATAATATTAAACCTCCTGTTACTGGAATAAATCCTGCTGGATTGTAATGAGTTTCCTGTTACTCTTAATTTGTTAAAATGTTAAGGATTTGACATCTATGTTCACCAGGGATATTGGTCTGTATATTTATTTTCTAGTAATGCCTATGGCTGTTTGTCATCAGAGTAATGCTGATCTCATAGAATAAGTTGAGAAGTATGGCCTACTATTCTATTTTCCAGAAGAGTTTTTGTAAAATTAGTATTATTTCTCTGTTAAATTTTTGGTGGAGTTACCTAATGAAACCATCCCAGGCTGGAGTTAACTTTGTGTCAAAGTATCTAATTACAAATTCAATTTTTAAAACAGACCTATAATTATTTAGATCACCTATTTTTTCTTGAGTGAGCTTTTGTAATTTGTCTCTTAAAAAAATTGTGAATTTCACCTAAGTTGTCAAGTTTGTTTAGCATATGCCTGTCATTATATTCCTTTATTATACTTTCAAAGACTGTAGAATCTGTGGTAATATCCCTTCTCTCTGTCTTGATACTGGTAAATTTTATGCTTTCTCTTTCTTTACTCATCAGTCTGGCTAGAGCCATATCAATTTTAATGTTATTCTAAATTGAACCAGCCTTCAATTTAATTGATTTCCCTCTACTGATTCCTTCTTTTCTATTTCACTAATTTTTTCACTTTATTTTTTAATAATATTTTTCTCTAGCTTTTCTCCCTCTTTTCTAGTATCTAAATCTGGACAATTTAGGTCATTGATTTTAGACTATTCTTTTTAAAATATAAATCTTAATTCTATGAATTTCTGCTTAAGCATTGTTTTAGCTGTATTCCAAAATTTTGATAAATTGTGTTTTCATTTGCATTCAGCTCAACATATTCTTTAATTTCCCTTTTCTTTATTTTTAATTACTATTTTTATTTTAAAATGTGGGGTGCAATTCAGGATTGGGTACATAAGTGGTCATTGTGCAGATGAAGTTTGGGTACCCTTATTGATGTTATATGCCTCCCCCTTGGCAGTGTCTCACTAATGCCAATCCCTTTCTTATAGTATTATGACAAATGTTCAGGGTCTGTTTATGAGTGAGTACATGTAGTACTCATATATTATTACCGAATGTTATAGACTCTAAATCCATCTAAGATGCTGAAAAGTCTAATTTCTTTCCATCATGGTTGGAGAACATTTCACATTATTTCAACAATTTTAAATTTATTGAGATGTATTTTGTGGCCCAGAATATGGACTCTCTTGTTAAATGTTCCATGTGCTGTTGAAAACAGAATGTATATTCTGTTTTTAATAGGTGGAGTGTTTTATAAATGTAGTTTAGGTCAATTTGGTTAAAAGTGCTGTTTACATCTATATATTTACTAATTTCTTCTAATTCTTATATGAATTATATTGAAAGGCATGCTAAAATCTCCAATTCCAAGTGTAGATTTGCTTAGTTCTCCTTTCAGTTCTATCAATTTTTGCTTCATCTATTTTGATTTTTTTTTTTTTTTAATTTGGAGTCTCACTCTGTCGCCCAGACTGGAGTGCAGTGACCGCTCCTGGCCACCACAGCCTTGACCGGCTGGGCTCTGGTGATCCTTCCGCCTCAGCCTTCCGAGTAGCCAGAATTACAGGCATGCGCTACCACGCCCAGCTGATTTTTTGATTTATTATAGAGATGAGGTCTCGCTGCCCAGGCGGGTCTCGAACCCGTGGGCTCAGGCAACCCACTCACCTCAGCCTCCCAAAGGCGTAGCCCGGCTCTATTTTGAATTTCTACTAAGAGGTACATAAACTTTTGTGATTATGTTCCAGTGGCAAACATTTAGGATTTCTACATCTTTTTGATGAATTGACACTTTTACCATTATCAAATGACCCTTTTAATATGTACTAATGCTTCTTGTTCTGAAAGCTACTAAATCTGATATTAATATAACGACTCCAATTTTGTTTTGATTAGACATGGCATGGAACATGTTTCCATCCTTTGTCTTTACTTTATAAGTTTTTTATATGTAAAGTGCTGTGGTTTTTATGGTTCGTTTTTATAAATAACATATATAGTTGAACCTTGAGTTTGTATCTCATTTAAATGGAATGTTTAGACTGTATGTATCTATATGGTTTGGTTTAAATTTACCATCTTGCTATTTGTTTTCTGTTTGTCCCACATTTTCTTTGTTTTCCTTTTCCTTTCTTCCTTTCTTCTTTTGGATTATTTTTTATTATTGAATTTTACCTGTTGTATTGGCTTATTAAGTATTTTTTAGTGATTGATGTGGGGTTTATAGCAGTCTTCTTTAACTCATCACTTTCCACCTTCAAATAATATTATACCCCATCACATGTAGGATAACTTTATGAAAGTAAACTTCCACTTCCTCTTTATATTTTCTGCTATTTTTGTCATATATACTTACCTTTACATGTATTATAAGCTCTCAAATACATTATTTTTATTTTAACAGTAAATTATCTTTTAAAGAAATTTTAACAATAAGAAAAACAATGTTTTATATTTACCCACTTATTTATATTTTCATGTGCTATTGATTCCTTTGCTTCGATCCAAACTTCTATCTTGTATCATTTTCCCTCTGCCTGAAAAACATCTTTTAAGACTTCTCTTGGTTTTTAAAGTTTCAAAACAAACTTTATCTTGTCTTCATTATTCAAAAATTGTTTTTTTCTGTGTGTAGACTAGTAAGCTGATAGGTTTCTTTTTTAAGTCATTCAAAGGTGTGATTTCACTGTCTTCTGACTTTCATTGTGTTTGGGAAGTTTTCTGACAATTAATAATTTTTGCTCTGTAAGTAATGTTCTTTTTTCTCTGGTTTTTAAGATTCTTTACCATTGTTTGAACAATTTGATAATGATGTGTCTCTGTAGTTTTCTTCATGTTTCTTTTTCCTGAGGTTCGCTAACCTCCTTGGAAATGTGTTTATAGCTTTTTATCAAATTTGGAAATAATTTGGTCATTATTTCTTCAATAATTTTTGACTTCTGCCTATCTGACAGGACTTTAATTATACATAAGGGCACCTGATACTTTCCACAGATAACTTATGCTGTATACAATTTTTCTTATGTTTTATTTTGTATTATTTCTCTTGATATCTTCAAATTTACTATTTTTAAAAGCTCTGCAGTGCCTAAGCTGTTGTTAATCCCATCTAATGTATCTTTAGAAGTTGAATGTAGATCTTTTAAATATCTTCCATTTCTATCCTCATTGTGCTCATGTTTTCCTCTAACTTATTGAATATACATTATATATGTTATATGTTTCCAATAGATGCAACTTTGCCTATTTATTTTTTTAATCAGTGTTGATTCTCGGTTTAGTTCTACTAATTTATTTTTCTCTTCACTTCTCATCATATTTTCCTGTTTCACTGCATGACTACTAATTTTTTTATTAAATGCCACAAATTGTGATTTTATAGTATTGAGTTCTAGTTTACTGGTGTTACATAAAATATTTGGAGTTTTGTTCTGAGATGAAGTCACATGGAAACAGTTTAAAACATATAAGCTTTGCTTTTAAACTCTGTTAGAACAACCTGTAGTTTAGGCTAATTTTATTCCACCACTAAGTTAATACTCTTCTGTGGTATCTATCTGACTTTTTTCCACTCTGGCTACTGGAACACAAAATATTACTATCCCTGTAAGCTCCAAAGATTGCCAGCCTGCTCCTTTTCAGTGATTCTTTCCTCAGTCTTAGTAGCTTCTTTACTTATAAACACTGATTGATACTCACCCAAAGACCCTTGGGCAAGCCTCTACAGGTCTCTTGACCTCTCTTCATCTATGTAGCCCTCTTTTGTCTGGAAATCTGCCCCACAAATTCTGGCTGCCTTGGCCTATATTTACTGTAAACTCTGTCACATCTGGTGAGACTGCTGGGATGTTTGGCTTACCTTTTCCTATTCTCTCACCAAGAAAATCTCCCCAGGTAGTGAGCTAGGCACTTGTAGGTCTCCTAACATTTGGTTCCCTTCCCTTTGATCACAGTCCTGTGCTGCCAGTGGGCCATCACGGCCAGAAGTAGAAGTCCTTCTCCTTTATTCTATTGAAAATAATGTAGAAAAATCTTTGTCTATTGAACAGTTAAAAGTCATTCAGAGCCAAATTGGCTTAATAAGGGTAATCAAACTAGGAGTGACTAGAAATGAATGGTTTTCTCATTTATCCTGTAAACTAATTATTTTCTTCTGTATAGGTACAGGACACAATATCCCATCCTAGGCCTCCTGTATGATGACTATGAATATATACCACCAGGTAGTGACACACAGACTATTGTGATTGAGAAAACAGAAGACAAATGGACTTGTGTAAGTTCACTCGAATATTTATAGCCCTATTTTGACTATAGCTTAATTGTCTTTTAAAATTAAGGTAAAAGATCAAGCAAACAAAATTCTGAGTATTTTTTTTCTTTTAAGACTTTTTTTTGTTTCTTTTACTGATATATAATGAGAATTAAGCAACTTTGGAAAGATTCATATATGAAGTAGTATAATTGATTTTTTTTTTTTTTTGATTTGGAGTCTCACTCAGTCGCCCAGACTGGTGTGCAGTGGCCGCTCCTGGCCACCATAGCCTCGACTGGCTGGGCTCCGGCGATCCTTCCGCCTCAGCCTTCTGAGTAGCCAGAATTACAGGCATGCACTACCACGCCCAGCTGATTTTTTGATTTATTGTAGAGATGAGGTCTCGCTGTCCAGGCGGGTCTCGAACCCGCGGGCTCAGGCAATCCACTCACCTCAGCCTCCCAAAGGCGTAGGATTACAGGCTGAGCCACCAAACCCGGCTCTATTTTGAATTTCTACTAAGAGGTACATAAACATTTGTGATTATGTTCCAGTGGCAAACATTTAGGATTTCTACATCTTTTTGATGAATTGACACTTTTACCATTATCAAATGACCCTTTTAATCTGTACTAATGCTTCTTGTTCTGAAAGCTACTTCATCTGATATTAATATAACTACTCCAATTTTGTTTTGATTAGATAAATGAGATGCTTTTACCCCAAAGAGGAAGAAGGTCAACATTAGCAATATGCAAATTTTATTTCTTTCTTAGAATATCCCAGGAATTATTTTTAAAATTCCACTCAAATTTATCCTCTTTTTTCTAAGGCAGGTAGCAAATGTAATAGACATTTATAAAAGAAAGTTGAGGACTTGAAAAGGGGCATGTTTTAATAAAATTTGTCTTGCAGCCTTGAATACTTATTCTTTTTAGGATTTTAAAAGAAGAAAAGAGATGTCTCTGTCTTTTTCACTAAATTGTAAAATCCTTTAGCTTTAAATTCCACAGTTTGGTTGGTTATGGTGGCTCACTCCTGTAATCCCAGCACTTTGGGAGGCCAAACTGGAAGGAATGCTTGAGTCCAGGAGTTCAATATCAGCCTGGGCAACATGGCGAGACCTCGTCTCTACAAAAAATAAAATAATAAAAAATAAAACAAAATAAAAACAGCCAGGCATGGTGGCATGTGCCTGTATTCCCAGCTATTTGGGTAGCTGGGAAGAGAGGATTGCTTGAGTCCAGGAGTTTTAGGCTATGGTGAGTTATTATTGCGTCATTGCACTCCAGTCTGTGCAACAAAGTGCAACACTGACTCAAAAAAAAAAAAAAATCCCACAATTATAGTGAGGTTGCCAACAAGTCATGTACTCTAATAACTACTCTACCTTCTACAACATCTTTCAAGATGATCACATAACACGGACCTTAGCATCTTTCTAAGTGGTCCAGTCCATTGCAAAAGGGACGGATTATAAAAACTCTCTTCTTATAAAGGACTGAAAGCTACTTTCCTAAAACTCTGACTTATTAACCTATTAACCTTTAAAGTAGTAATCATCAAACAAGTGATATACAATTGGCCTTTAGTATGTGTAAGAAATTGGATCGAAGATCCCCTGCGGATACCAAAATCTGCAGATTTTATATAACATAGTATAGTAGTTATATATCACCTATCATATCCTCCTGTATACTTTTAAACCATCTCTAGATTACTGTTAAAACCTAATACAATGCAAATGCTATGTTAATAATTGTCATACTATGTTGATTAGAGAGTAATACAAGAAAAAATATTCTGTACATGTTTAGTAAATATACATTATTTTTTCTCAAATATTTTCAATCCATAGTTTGTTGAATCTATGGGTGTGAAATCCATGGGTAAAGAAGGTTGAGTGTATATTCCCTAGCACAGTACTTCTCTCTGCAGGTAACTTTCTGTGCTAGGGGACATTTAGCAATGTCTGGAGACATTTTTGGTTTTTACAACCAGGTGTGTGGGTATTATTGGTATCTAACAAGCAGAGGTCAAGGATGCTGCTAAGCATACTACAATCTACAGGGTAGTCCCCCACAACAAGTAATTATTCAACCCAAAATATTAATAGTGTTGAGGTTGAGAAACCCTGCTAATAGAACAGAATGCTCTTTGACAGTACACTACTGCAAGAAGTTCTAATAGTAAGCCACTGATAGGGATCACAGGATTGGGTGATATCCTTCAGGTGCAATGAACAGAAGAAGGGTTGAGAATCCCAGCTCTTAAACAATAGAAAATCTGACTAAAACATTGTGAAAAGAATCTGTGTTTTTGTTTTTTTTTTGTTGTTGTTGTTAAAATTCTTCACTTGTCAAACTGCTTAGGTAATAAAAGTAGGTAAAATTAATCTAGGCTTATTAAATTTGAGATGTGGTTATCTTTGGGGAGTGTATACTGACTGCAAGGGAGCATAAAGAGGGCTTCGGGGGAGTTACTAATACTGTTCTTTTTTTTGTCTGGGTGATGGTTGCATATACATGTTCAGTTTGGGAAAATTCATTTAGTAGAATGTATATAATATGTCCACTTTTCCTACATGTTTGGTATTTACTATACTTCAATAATATTCTTAAAATATTTAAGTATACCATGATGAGCAATAGATAACTATGGAAATATCAATCAAGTATTCTGCAGAACATTTTGAAGAAATATTTAAACTACACTTCAGATGTATACTTAATAAAATTCAGCATTTGTTAAATAACTTAAAAATGTTTTGGTCAAACAAGCTCAAATATTTGAGTAAACAAAAAATTCAGAAAATGTTTAGCTCGGAAGCTCTTTACAATCAAGCCATCAATCTTGTAAATATGGTTGTTTTCATCAGTGGAAGCAACCAATGTTTATTAATCCCCAAATCAAAATAATTGCATATTACAAATTTTGAAATATGTTGTTTTTCTTAGGTCATTAATTAGTTTAATATTACTTATTGCAAATTATCAACTCACCAAGGGTACTTGATGACCCAAGAACCCAATGAGCAGCAAGAGCAAGTCAGCAAAGCATTTAGATTTTGTCCACTTGGAGATAATTTGATGCTTAAAGTTAAGACTGAGAAGCAATTGCAACTACTAACCACATATGCCCCAGAGGTGGCAACAGTATAAGGACTTGCCAAATAATGAGTAGCCACTACTTCTCTCTCCATAAAAAATGTACAGCAAAAAACATCAGAATTGGCATTTGAATGAATTATAGAACTAGTAGCAAGTTCAAAATATATTTAATTTCACAGATAACAGATCTATATTTATTAACAAAGATGTTTGAATGTATTTAACCTCTAAATATGACACTAGGGAGAAAATCTACTCAATCCTCCCTCCCTCCTGCTTAAACTCATTTGAAACATATCTTGACTAAAGTCAGATAGGCAAATAATTGTCTCATTGAATGTACATATTAAAAAGTGCCACAAAAGTGCAATGTGTGTCCATTGCTTTTATATGTATCAATTTAAATAATTTTCCATAATTGTGAGCATACAATAGTAACAATGTCTTAAACTAATTATGAACCATTTGTAAGATAACCTTTTTTTTTTCTTTTCTAGCCATGAATGAATCCACTTTAAAGTATTACAACTTAAAGGTGTTTTTTTGTGTGTCTGCATTAGTACTTTGTTATTTTTCCATCACTAAGGGCCAATCAGTATTTTGAACCAGGCTACTACTCAACAAATCTAATGAAATGAATTAGTTATTCTGATGACAGTTTCCCCAGCCATTTATGAGACTTGAATCCTTTCTTTAACATTTATATCTTCAATATAAAAACACAAACTGAAAGAAGGACCTGCTTGCTTAACCTTCGATTGCAGACACTATAGAAGATAGCCCATTATTTTTTCAGATAGAGTGCTTCCTAGATACTGAACTAATTTGTTGGGGCAGAGATTTTACAAAGTATGCCATTAGAAGATTTTTTTCTGATAAGAGGCATGCAGTTCAGCTACAAGATGAAATAATGTTTTCTTTAACAAAAAATACTATTGAATTTTTAAAAATAGTTTAACTAATGTATACTATATACAGCTTATATTTGCTTTTCTCACATTAAGCTTTGTGACTAAAAAGTATATGTTATTACATGCTATTTATATCTGTCAGAGATATAACTAAGTCCAGGGTGATGGTTAATTTCAGTTAGCAGGGAAATGGGATAATAACTTCTTTTAAATAACTAAATCCACTATGCTATTCTGGTTCTAAGTACATATTAGTACCATGGCAAGTCTGTGCTTTCAAAGCATAGCCTCCCCAAATGAGCACTCCCCTCTCCGTTTCCTAAAAAACTTGTAGCACTATATGGTGGTAGTGGGTAGATGGAAGGTAGACTTTTTGATAGTGGTATGCAAACACAACATTGAAATATATATAACTAAAAAGGCTTGGAGAATAAAATAGCAACAGCAAATACTTGATAGCTTTATTCTACTTGGAAGCAATTTTTTGTAGTAGAGTATTTTATATATGTAGCAGTTGGTTGAGTAATTGGGCACTAACGACCTTACAAAGTGAACAGAAGTAGACACAAGTATTTTTAAAATATATTACAAGATAAGAATAAAGTTCCTTAATTTGAACTCATCTGGATAAAGTTAAGAATTATTCCTTCTCAAGGTATAGATTAAGGCAAACAAATATATTTGGGTTATATGTGAACGAAGTTTTACACTGAAATATCATTGCAAATATCTGTATAAAACTGTCATATCTTATAATTATATTCTAATATTTATTCATTATACTAAGATACTGTTAAGATAACAGATGAGTCAATACACTAAATCAAACCATAAATGAAAAAATGCTTACTATTATTTTTTAGAAATATTCAAATAGGTCTGGATATAAAGCTAAAAGCCTATTTTTTATTATCATAATACTTTAGCTAAAATGTTGCACTCTGTAACATAAATCCCAAATGTATCAAAATTTTGTGATAGAAAATGTCAATATTCTTCACAAGTTATATAGTCCTATATTTGTTTCCTTGATGTAGAAGCAACAGCAATTTCTCCTCTGCTAACTATTCATATATGTAACTGTAACAAAAGTGTACTATGTTATTCACACATTATAAATGAAATAATGGAAAGTTTTTATTAGCTCAATAGAAAGTGGCCATCATTACTATCGGAAAATGAGAATAGGTGTGATATTTTGTTAAAATACTCAAAAATAACAGTGTACAAAATTTTGTGGCAGTTAAGCACTTAATCCATGGATAGTGAATTGGAGTCATAACAAGGTCCTCATTATACTTAATTTTAAAAGTTGTAATACAACACAATCATGGATAATAGGGAAAAAATACGCAATTAAATGGACCGAGAAGAAAAAACTGATCATAAAATAAGAGTCTAATTTAGATATCTGAAGAAAAAATAAGGTTTATAATAAAAGGAAGGAATCATTCAAAAAAATCCAAGAGTTTTTTTTTTGCATAGAATGTTTCTTTGAAGAATAAGTAGTTTGGTGAAATATATTTCCTCATCTTATAATATTTAACTTTTAGTGTAATGTTATTTTATGAATTATATCATTTGAATCAGGGAAATTTGTATGCTTCCTCATGTAGATTTTAAAATATAATCTATATAATAACGAAAAATTGTATACAAAATTAATGATATTTGAATGATGATCACTTAAATGTTTCTTTTCCAATTTGTGAATACGATCAATAGTAATAGTGATGTCTTTTCTTCTCACAAATTTCACCCAACTTTCTATGAAAACTGAAAAGATGTCAGAAGAGAAATGCTTATTTATCTAATTTCTATTCCAGTATGTTTTCATTTTTTTTGTCAAATAAAATGGAGACCATGTAATGGCATGCAAAGTAATCTGTTTAACATGTATAAATAAAATATTTAAAGTATATGTATGGTTTTCGTAAAAATCCAAGTGGGAAATGTGCAGGTATAATTTTAGCTTAGCTATATATTTTTGTCAGGAAATTATTAACATGTGAATGTTTATGTTGGAACTAACAAGTACAACTTTCATTAAAAACGAAACAAAACAAAATAAACCTTCCTGATGTGGGCTACTTTTAAAATTGCTCAACCTAGAATTTATGCAGTTTTCTGATTTAAATTATAATTTCTTTTCTTATAAACCTACGTTTTCTAAGTTCCATTATTCACTTGTTTCAAATGTGAGTCCATAAAGCATTCTTCCCATTCTTGTTTTTTTTTTCTTTTTTTTTGAAAGCAGAATTTATTGAGAGGACACAAAAGCTCCCACAGTGGGAGGGAACCCAAAGGTGTTACACTCTTCCCATCCTTGTAATGGTGCTTTAGCTATATTACATTTTCTTAACATAGACAATACAACAAGAACAAAAAGCTTTTAAAAAATTCCACCTCACTACTCAGTTTAGATCACCTTAACAGTCATCCTCATACCATCTACAAAGATAACATATTTCTTTTGAAAATAATAATTCCTTTGGAAGTAAATAATATGCTGTGAAAAGACTTCCTGAGAAGGGATAGCTTTCCCACCACATACCAATACTAAACTTACTGGATTTTCATGGTACTTTTTTGTTCAATTAAAAAAATACAGAGTATTTCATGCTCATCCGAGGCTAAATGAAATAATAAATAAAAAACATGTAAATGAAGAATGTAATAAACAACTGTGTCTTCTAAAATAAAACCTTTAACAATATTTAGTCCAGAATAAGATGAACCTCTTTTTAGTCTACAAAGTAACACTGGAATTGTTATATTGCATAACTAGATGATAGCTAGGCAGTCTTGGTAATCATGGTCTCTTGTAGCCAATGAGATGTTACATTCTTGGTCTTTATGTTTGGTTTCACATTCTACTACATTAAAATAATTATTTGTTATTAGAGTATATTTTCTAGATATCCACCTTGTTAAGGGGCAGGCTTTGCAATATCATGCTTTGATTCTATAGTTGGTTTGATAGCCCAATCAGTGTTGAATACCCTTAATTTATATGTGCCAAGATTCAAAAAAGCAGACCAATTTCTTAAAATAGGATAACGTAGTTCCCTAAAGAGGTCTGATGAGCCAGCCATGGTATGAAGGATGGGTAGTGTTAGAATCTAGGACGGCAGGACTTTTGGAATCAGATGAGAGGTGACTGGGACTTACATTGTAAGTTAAATGGGATAACGTCAGTATAGTCAATTGGCCTAAATTTTAAAATGGAGCAGAGTTACTTGGGAAATACTCAAAGAGAAAGGCATGACAACTGGAACAAGCAAGATTTTTTGTTTGGAGTATCTAGTGTTATGCTCTTGAACCTACAAATTAATCAATTTCTTCTGCAGAGCCTTTAAATTGCTGATAACAATATTCAGTCTCATCTAGGACCCAAGGTTCTAAGAGATCTTTCTTAACTAGTTCCACATTTGCAAGCTAATTCCTTTGGATAGATAATGTGGAGTGAACAAAGTAGGGAAATTGGAAAGATATTCCAATTCAATGATAGTCTAGGTTTCTAATCAAGTCCTATATTTCCTCTAAATGAAGCCTTATTAGTTCAAAAAATCTTACTGGACAGAATTCCAAACACAGCCAGATTTTCCTTAGTTCCCACAAGGCAGAGTAGAAATAGCTGAACAAGAGAATTCTTTTGTTCTTCTGCCTTCATAGATGATGAGTAATTAGTTTCCCCCTGGATATAGACATATTAAGAATTGTACTGGCCGGGCTTGGTGGCACAGCCTGTAATCCCGCGCCTTTGGGAGGCTGAGGTGAGTGGATTGCCTGAGCCTGAGGGTTCGAGACCCGCCTGGGCAGCAAGACCTCATCTCTACAATAAATCAAAAAAAAATCAGCCGGGCGTGGTAGCGCACGCCTGTAATTCCGGCTACTCGGAAGGCTGAGGCGGAAGGATCGCCGGAGCCCAGCAGGTCGAGGCTGCGGTGGCCGGGAGCGGCCACTGCACTCCAGTCTAGGCAACCGAGTGAGACTCCAACTCAAAAAAAAAAAAAAAGAATTGTACTGTATCTCCTTTCAAAAACTCTTTTCAAAAATTCTTACAATGATGCCTTTCATTGTGTTTCAAATTAAGCCAGTTGTGGAAGGAGACATCAAAATAAGCCAATCAGGTGCAAGTAGATGAAGGTAGGAGTGAGAAAGAATATAAATGAAACAACATTGGCCATGAAGTGATAATTGTTGAAACTGGGTGATGGCTATACAGAGGTTCATTATATTCTACTTTTGTTTATAGTTTTCTGCAATTAAAGCTGTTATATACATTTATATTATAGATAGATAATTATACACAAATATACACACATAATCTTTAAGGGCAGTTCAAGGTTCAAACTGGTGGTTGTCCTGTATGGGACATGAGTAGTTGAATTTAAAGGCCCTGCCCAGATAACAATTCCCAAATACTTTCTTCCCCATCATGGCATAAGCCACTTAGAAGTGACAATTACACAAATAAATCTGTACATAATGGCCCTGAACTGTTCTGGAAAAATGATTTTTCAGTAATTCCCTGTCTTGGCATAGACGAGTCGTGTACCAGTAAAATCTGTATTTTTTTTTTTTATAGATAATCTTGTTTGTAACATGGGCTAAATTCACATCTGTTCTACCTGGGATACGGTTTTCTAGGCCCAATTGACAAATAGAATAAAATTCAGCTGCTTTTCTCCAGCTCCACTATAACCATGAACAATTGAAATAACCTCTTATGGCTCTTTCCCTCAGTTCCTCAAAATTTCTCACAGCCTCGAGAGATCTTCAAAATGTAAATCATATCACATTACTCCTCTCCTTAAATTGGTTTCCTATTGCAAACTTCTCTCAGGTTTCCTCTCTTATTAGTCCCCCCTGCTAACCATTGTCGACCAAAGCTTGTTCCATCTCAGGTTATTTGCATTTACAGGTTTCTCTGACTTACTCTTTTGTATGGCGACAACACAAGGGAAGCCTGCTAGAAATACATAATTGTATAATTAATATATTAGAAATTAGAAACGCATAAATGCATAATTGTAGGCCCCACCCTACATCTATTGAATCAGAATATTCATTTTAACAAGTTCCTTAGCTGATCTCTATAGACATTAAATTTGAGTAACACTGGTCTAACATGCGAGGTTAATAAATTTCTTCTTGTTTTGTTAATGATTACTAAATAATTAATAACCCAACTGAAAAAGAGTGTCAACTAATAGTGCTATACATCTAGGTACATAAAGTATATTAAATGCTGACTGGTTTAAATATAACAAGTTATTTTACGCTCATTTGCAAAAATATTTCCCAAATACTTAAATCAACATTTTTCCTTTTGAATATATATCGGGGATATAATTTGATGTATTATATCTTTCAAGATTGTGTCATTTAACCTGGTTAAGAACTTTTAGTTTTCTATGTAATACTAAATCTCAGGTCTTAAAATGAGGACCTTTATTTATAGTATCTCATTATTGCAAAATAACACATTCTTGAGGAATATGCATGCTATAGTTAACATAATTGTTTATAATCTTAGCTCATGTTGTTTTGAATGCACAAAATTCAACTAGACATTAAAGAAAGGACCAAATGGCCTAAGAAAAATTTGAAGTGAAAAGTCTTTTAATACAGAATGAACATTACAACACAACATTAAATAAACTCATAAAACCTTGAAGTGCAATAAATGCTTTTTATTGTAGGCTCATTTCAATGAGTAACATTTAGAAATAATAATCCCACATAACAGTGACGATCTTATTTTACAGCGTGTACATCATTTACAGCCACATAACACACGATTTTAGTAGATTTTCCAAATTTAATATTCTGAAGTTAAGAAAGATAAAAAGTTTATTCTCAAGGAACTGATCCTTATCTGGTGCAAAACAGAAAGGTGAACGTTATTTGAAACACAAAGCCACAATATAGCATGAAGCAAAATTACATTTTAATTATGTTGAACAGCTGAATGTAAACATGAAGCAACTAAAACTTAAAAGTACACATCATATGCATTACATTTATGAACAAGATTTTCATTAAATTTCCCTAAACCAGCTTTTAATATTAAGCGCCATTTTGATTTGCAGCATGCTAACACAAAGCGTTGTTAAAGGGATGCATATTTTAAATTTATACACTGTAAACTGAATATCCACCTCCAAACTATTGGCAGCATATTTTTCTGTTAAATACTGCATAAATACTGCCTCATATTGAAAATGTATGTTAATAATATGGTATATAGATTTTAAAAATCAAAAATTTCAATAATGGCATAAAATTGCACCTTTAAACATTAGAGCAAGTAAGACTAGAACAATCGTACTTGCTAAGACTGTCCTAAAAAAACACCTCTAAACATTATAATATTTAAGAAAACTGTGTTCTCTCAATTTAATCTTTAGATCCTTAAGAAATACAGTGCTGATTTTGTTTGCAACACTAATGTTGCATCCATTGTAGAAAGCCACATTTGACTCAAATATATTTTTGTCATATATGCCATACTAAACAACAATTAACTTGAACATCAGGAAAAAAGTGAACTTTAATCCTTAGACTTTGCCTCACACTTAAGCACAGAATGCTATATTTTAAATATCATCTTGTGATAAAATATTAGCAGCTCTGAATGAGTTGTGATAAAATTCATTAATAGTACTTAATTAACCTGTTTTCCAGTGAATTTTCTTTAATGAATACACAAAACTTTTGCCATTTCTGGAATTCAATTTCCAGGTACAATATAAAAGGCTCAATAACTAAGTGACTGATGAATGACTGCATTTTACTTTCTCATCCCATTTCTAAAACTGCATAAAAGTGAGGCTTCCTTGCTATAACAAAGCATTGTTAAACTCCTCAACAATGTTTTCTCTCTTCAGAAACATCTGTTTCTTGTATAATCAGCCAAATAAAGCATTTGTCTTTGCTTTTCCCCCCTATAGTTTAATTATGCATATAATACTATTAAATAGATACTTCAGAAGTTTTCTGTGACCATTCTATGGTGCTTCTTAAATTCTTTAAGTAATTTTCAAAGGGCTATGAGATCCCCTGTCAATTCAAATATTTTACAATCTTTAATACAAAGAATGTAAAGTTATGATTTAGTATCAAGCTTTGAAACCAGATGAAACAGTCAGTGACATTTTTGTCCCAAGTAGCATATCAAATTTTCTAATTAGCTTTTTTCTTTATATTGATCTTATTACATAAGAGCTTCCTTGTGGTGCCTCATAATATGCTGATTTTTTTCTGATGGTCTTCGGAACCCCTTCTTGCAGAATTCACATCTGTGTGGATAGTCTTTTGTATGTATTGATATCACATGCCGTTTAAAGCCAGATGCATCCGTAGTGCTGTATTCACAATACTCACATTGGTAAATCTTCCTTCCAGTATGGGTCTTCATATGCTTTTTGAGCTCATTTTGTTGTCTGAATCCTCTCTTGCACCTTTTACACTTCAATGACTGATCCTTAGTATGAACTGAAAGGATATGGCCACTAAGAATAAATGGATCTGATGTTTTAAAGTCACAGTGCCTACACTGATGAATCTTCCTACCCTTATGGATATCACTATGTTTTTTGAGCTCAGAAGGACGGTGGAAACCTTTATCGCACACCTCACATTTGTGAGGAAAATCCTTAGTGTGAACAGATATGATGTGCCGCTTAAGGTCACTTGAGTTGGTGCTCTTATGGTCACAATGAGGACACTGGTGTGTCTTGTGTCCTTGAAACAAATCCAGATGGCGTTGAAGCTCCCTCTCATCACCAAATGCTTGGGGACAATGCTCACACTTATATGGCAAATTGTTACCATGCTTAGACTTAATGTGAGTTTTCAGATTTGACTGATCTGCACACCTGAAGACACAATACTGACACTGATATGGCTTCTCACCAGTATGGGTTCTCATATGTTTCTTGAGTTCAGAAGGATGTCGAAAACCCTTCCCACACTCAACACAAACATGAGGAAAATTCTTACTGTGAACAGCCAATAGATGTCTGTTCAACAGTCCTTGTTCTGCAGTTTCATAGTCACAGTATTTGCACTTATGCATCTTCGGCTCCTTGTCTCTTAAGATAAGTTTATTTGAACTCAGTGGACTAGCCTCTCTGTATCTTCGTGTGTATTCTGTAAATTCATGGGTTTTATCAACTTTGTTTATAAGCTTATGGCTTTCTAAGTGGTTATGAAAACTCACTTTCTTATTAGTTGTAAAGTCACAATCTGTACACTGGTATTTTTTTCTCATCAAATGGTCAGGATGATTCTTCATGTGTCTTTTTAAGAATCCCCTGGATTTAAACTTTTTTGTGCAAATATGGCAAGGGTACACTGTCAGGGGCTGTCCATCAGGACCTATTATAACAGCTAGATAAAAAAAGAAAGGAAATTGTGACATTTGGTCCGACTGCTTTAAAGGATTTTACAACAAATGTGCCAAAATTAACTGGCATTTACTCTGTGAAAACTATACTAGTTGAATAAAATCCTGTAATATAAAAATGCACACTGAAAGCAATTTATAGCAAAGTAGCTCACTAAAAAGTAGTGAGCAGCACTCTACTATAGACTATTCATCTGTCAAAATGTTATATAACATATACTTTGAAAACCAGAAATTAGCACCCTTTATTGTTAAACCAATCTGAAAATTCTCTTTAAAATGTCTTTTTAATAAAGAGAAAACATAGTTTCATTAAGTATTAGTCACACAATGTAAAAAAATTATCTATATCATATACAAACAGGTAAATGGGGAGGACTACCCTGTAAATATCAGGTTTTTTTCCTTTGGCTCAAAAAAATACTTCTAAATCTCAAATCATTATAATATTCATAGAAAAGTATTTTACCTGTTTGCCACTGCCTGGTTTCTCCCCTTCTCCTCTTCTTGGCTTTTTGTTTAAGTACTTTATTTGTATTAATACTATCACAAATCTGAAGGTACTGTGCTGCTGTACTACTTCTGTTTTCTAATGTTGAATCCAAAGTATTTCCTTGAAAAAAATTGACCCACCATTAAACTACACATTTATATTTATACCTTTTTTTGGTTTTGTTAGATGAATAACTACAGATGACATGGCAATGAATTATCATGTTGGCAGTAAATTTCACGAAGTATACTCATGAGGACATTCTTTTTTTCTCTCTCACAAAGACATGTACATGGAAACACTTTGAATAGGATTCATGTGAAATTAGCTTTAAATCATCTCAATTAAGTCATCCTAAAAGAATAAGCTGATAAGATGAATGCAACATAAGAAACTGAAGTTTATGACCCTACACAAAATCCTGGCATCAGAGCAATTTTTCACCAATGAAGGCTGATGAAATTAAAGGAATCTAGCAAGAACTATACACACACATATCAGTGAACAATTACAGTCATGGCAACTTTGTGTAATGCATAAAAAACAGATCACTTATATATATACTTCAGAATAGTATACTTGATATAAAAAGTATTCAGTATTAAGATTGATTTTAGTGTGTTAAAATAAATATGACAGGCAATTTACTGCAATTTCAGAGGGGTCAGTACAGAAGAAAGTAATTCATAAAATTCCAGTTCTCACAAATCTGTTGTGGTGTTATGCAATTTAAAATAAAAAGGTAGGCCTACAAAACTGTCAGATTAACTTACATGATGTGATCTATGCCCCTCATCAATGTCTCTGAAATCTACAACTACGTTTAGAGAGTCAAACACTTCTCAAGGATAGAAACAGAAAAACCAGACATTTTATCATAAGAAAAGGTCTCCTTGCTTAATAAAAAATAGATCAACTAGGGAGTAACATTATATAAGAGTATATTAAAACTAAAAATATTAAGCTGACACACGGGTTTTATATAACAGTTATATATAAATCTACTGGTTGCCACAGAAATTAAGAAAATAGTTCCACCCCAAATAAGACATAAACAAGTGGTTGATATCATGAATAATTTTTACTCTTCTGTCCAAATAATTTCTATTTTATAATTTTTTTCCATAGCAAACTTTTATGGTCTATGATACTTACATCTTGAGAGAAATCTAAAATATACTGCATTTACAGATTAACACATTATGTCCGTTTTATAAATTAACCAATTTCCCAAATAGGCCCACTTCTATGTAACTAACTAGATTAGATATGACCAGGCAAGTAAGAGTTCGACAAATATGTCTGTAGACACAAACTCTTTATTTACCAAGCAGTATACAAAGTCAAATCTTTAACTCATATCTCACATACAGTGCTATCTCACCTGGTGCTTGACAATCTTCATACCTTCTGGAAACTCTTCTATCATCTCCTAAAAAGAAAAGACTAATTAAAAACTGATATGCTAATTGTAATGATTACTAGTGAATCACATCTTAACCTATAAAATCTTACTTTGCCTACCATTCCTTGGATTAAAAAGTTTTTTGTTGAGTTCTTTCACTCCTATAGATTAGATATTGTTACACACTGAAAATAAGGGCTGCTGTTAGCATCCTTGGAATTGTTAACATCCAAAATAGTTTTACTTCTTAAATACAAACTGGTAGATATTTCTGCTGAGTACCCCAAAGATTGAAGATAATAAATGACTGTTGAATGAATAAACCTTTGGGAGATCCAAGTTTAGATAAATTAATGCATTTGAAAACCAACATTTTTCAAAGTAAAGAGTATACCTGGACTATCTTGTACATTAGATAGGAAATAAAATAGATAAAAGTAACTTGGTAATTTTTTTTTCATTACATACTTTCTAAAAGAGCACACCTGAATATCTGTTTCTTTCCAAAACCCCAAAATCTTATTATCTGTAGTGTTAATGAATGAAATAAGTTTGTCCAAAAGGGGAAGGATCAATTTGCAAAGGATACTCTTGTTTTAGAAAAAATGAAATTTTTTATGGCACTACCACAGGTAGGAGTTAAAATAGATCAAACTGAAAAATGCAATGCATTAAGCAAGGCTCATTTTAAATTGTACAAGATATGTGGTAGAAAAAAAATCATGTAAAGTAACTAGAGATGAATCAGTCCACAGTAAAACATTTTATTATATTAGCCAACTCATGGTGGCATTAGCACAGCATATTTAATGTCTTAAAGGCTGATTAAATACATATGTTATGTACTTATCAGGTGAAAAAATGCCAGTGTCCTACCATATGCCGCAGCCCAGACAACAGGGACAACTGTTTTATTAACATCAGAGTCCTCAAGCTGAATCTCAGGGAGAGAAGTTCCTTCCTCTTCCCCTACAATGACTTCCATGTAAACTTCATCTGCTATTTCAGCGCAACCTAAATTTTAGAAATAATTCCTTGTTTATAACCCCAAATATTTAATAAGTGGGTAAAAATTCCAAACAACTTAAATCTTTCAACTTTTAAATTTTCAGTTTGATTAATTTAAAAATTTATAAATTGAATTTAAATATATATTAGGCATTTTGGAGGCTAGTGCCACTAGGAGACAATTATTTCCCAAAATTCTTATTCTACTATTAGAACTAAGTCCCACGAAAATGGCCTTTTAATTTATAAAACATGTGTGCTTGAAATATATTGACTCATCTTACATTCTATCAGGCATTACAAATTTATTTGCCTGACATTTCTTTGGAACTCAGTATTTCCTAAAAAGTGACTGATGCTATCCCAGATACTTAGTATAAATGAAATAAAGTACTATACATGAGATGAAAAGTTGTCAAAAATACTTAATTGAAAAAGTTTTTAAAAATAAAAATAATTAAAATTACATATAAATATAATGCTGTTGATCAAGAATATGTGGACACTCTTTAAGAGGGTGGATTTTAAGATACTTCACTGAGGAGGAAAAGCATTAAGTGAGGTTTATTTTTAAAAATATTGTGGCAAAAAAAATTTAAACCTAGAGAGCCACTTAATTTAATATACTTTATGTAAAATAATCTGTTTACATTTAACCAGTTAAATAGAAAACTGACTTGGATTTATGTTTTTCCTTTGATTCATCCTGAGCTCTTCTATTCACTATAGAAGAAACGTGGGGGAAAATGTAGGAAAAAATTGTCCCTCCTCTCAAGTTTCTCTTCTCTCCATTTACCAGTAAGTTACACTGGTCTAAGCTTTCCATATCCCCATGGAAATCTGACATCAGTTAACCTAAACCTCAGAGTCTCACCTCCTACTTTGCCCCATTCCTGACCAATGAATAGAAAAATTAAATAATTTAGAGACCACATAGAAATTATTTCATTCAACTCTTTCCCCCTCCATTCAAATCCTCTCCACTCATGTGTTTGATATTTTCAGTTATAATATACTACTATGTTTGGGGGTGGAATTCAGTATCCCATGGCATCTAGGGAAGGAAACATGGAAGAATAGGCATTAGAGTGCAGCACAGGTAAAGCTCCATATTGTTAAGATGATGTAGTGAAATAAATGAGGCTCTTGCCCTTCTAGGGCAAAACAAATTATTGTTTCTTCTCAGCATAGCAAGAAGACTAAAGTAGCCTTGGGAAAGGGTTGCATTCCTATACTGAGATGAAAAAGCAGGCAGACAGTAAAATGTCTTCATAAGGAAACATGCAGCATGGCACGAAAGGAAACCCAAGGAGCTTTTTTCAACCTATGGTATTTAGCTTCAAGAAATCTCAAGCGGTAACAACTTGGAGATCACCAACAGCATAAGAAATCAGGATCCTGGCAGCTTGGGTTTGAAGAATACTTACGCAGATAACCCCTCAGTGACAAAGGAACAACCAGTTAGCCCTTCCACTGCTAAATCCAGAGAAAGGGCAACGGTGCTCACTGCCATGTGGAAAGAACACTGGCAGAAGAGTTACATATCAATTCAAATTCTGCTTGGAATGATCTTAGGCAAATTATTTTCTAAGTCATTTTTCCTTCCACAAAACAGGGATAATACCACCTACCTCAGAGATGAGTTGTGAAAATTAGATGAGATAATATATCGCAACATATCCACTAACACATAGTAGGTGCTCAATAATTATATATTTGAGAGCTCTGCTTAAGTCAGAACTGTATATTGCTCATCTCTGTATTTCTAGTGTAGTATACTAAGATATAGTATTTCATTGCTGATTTGAACAATACATATATACATGGATGGTAAAAAGGACGCTTCTGTTTAAAATTATTTATAGCAAAGTGTCAGGTTTATTTTACTGAACTTTGTTCCTATATAGTGCTTGTATCTCTGAGATTGCTTTTTTTAAAAAAAAATGCATGATGGTTACTGATAATTCACTACAGAGTCTTTTGTTCTTACTGATATCATCTTCTTCTTGAGAAGAATCTTTAACTGCCATGTAAACCATCTTCTCCCGCTGCATTCGGTTCTGGTCAAGCACTCCAGGTACAGAATGTCCACTGGTGTACTCACTCTCTGTGACAATTTCTGTTCCACCTTAAAAATTAAAATATATATCAAAATAGAAAAGTATTGTGGAATAACTCACTAAATTAATGAGGAGAATATGTAAGAAATCTTTTCCTTTAGAAAAATGTTTTTTAACTCCAAAATAAATTTCAGTGTCAAGAAAAATTTTGATATAAATTACACTTTAAATTTTTTGTTATCACTGATAAATAACAATTGCTAACACATCACACTTATATGCCAAGCACTAATAAGTCTTTTATATATATTTACCCATTGAATCCTCACAACAGTCCTATTAGGTAGTTGCTTTTATTATGGCCATTTTATGGATGAGGAGGCAGAGGCAGGAGGTTAAGAAACTCGTCAAACATCGCTCAGCTAAGTGGCAGAATTGAGATCAAAATCCAAGTAGCCTGACTCTAGGATCCATGCTCTTAAATGCTCTTTATAATTTCTTAATCTAAACTAAATCCTCCCAGTCTGTTTTGATATTTTCAGATGTAATTTTCTGCTTATGTTTGAAAGAATGTAAGAATGACATATTCTACATTCCTGCTTTATATTCATATATAATTCTTAAAAATATACACTCCCCAAAGAAACCTATAAAACAATTATGCTTTGATGATAATTTTAGAATAGTCCCAAGAAAAGAATTTAAAATCCTATCATAGCAATAAATAAAAATTAGTTGCTGTACCTATTTCAACATCATCTTCAGCCTCTGCTTTAAATATATACACTTTTATTACTTCTGAACCAAACCCATCTTCTTTAACATCTTCTTGTGAACCATCACTGCCAATTTTTAATGGTGTGTTCCCCATATGTTCTAATTTCTCTCCAACATCATCCACTATAAAATAAAAAGAGGAAACTATTTCAGTGAAAAAGTAACACTAACATTTAGTGGGTATTAAAGCATAAGTGCAACATGAAATAATGTGTTAACCACCTACCCACTATATTCTCTTGATGACCTATTATTCAGCCATTAAAATTGTTATGGTTCATGGAAAAACAGTATACAAAATTAGTTAACTACATGATCACAATTATATTAAAAAAATATATTCACAGATTTCAATTTATAGACACAAAGTACATAATAGTCATGCAGCTTTTATTGACATGGCTTTAAAATAGTTTAATCTTCCATCACTTCCAACATCTTAAGTCCTCACCAAATTTAACAACAGAAAAATTAACATGAAATACATATTACTCATAAAATAAGCTCACATAAACAAAAGTTCCCAAACTAAAGAGCCATTATTTCTAAAACCAATTAACATGAGAACTAAGATTTTAAAAAAGAGGAAACACAAAAAAAAACCTAAATTATTTTATAAAAAGGACTTTTCATATATCATAAAATCTTAGTGGCTATTCTAATTTCTGTTGTATCAATGGAAGACAACTTCGAGTCAAAATTTTTGTATAGTCTAGATTTAGCAATGTATGCTTTATTTCAAAATCTTATACCAAAGAAGTACTTAAATGGGTGCTTCTACCTCTTTTCCTTATTAAAAACCTGATGCTTCAGTGCATATGAAAAAAAATCATGTAAAAAGGTAAAGCAACATTTGAGACTATTACTTATATTTTAAGTATACTTACAACATTTGATTCTCTGCTATAGTCTTTAAAGATATTTAGTTTCATGTGAATACTATGCATGAACTAGGCAATGAATAGATTATATTAATAAACTTTGTCCTATGACCATAAATGATATTCAAATAATATATTCCCCCAAATATGTACTTAGCATTTCTTAATTTCAATGCTGCTCCTATAAAAACTGAAATATAATCTAAATTGAAAATTTGCTCCTCTTTATTATATGTGTCATAGTACCACATATAAAACATAAAATCCTGAAGCCCCTGAATACATTTAACAATTACAAAAACAAAATAAAGTGGCATATCAAAGCTATTAACTCAGCAATATTTAAAAAATTTCAGCAAGATATAAATGGATCAAAGGCTAAATTCTCCCTTCGTCACTTTCAAACTTGATATGCATGACTTCAAATATATTCTTTTGGCTTTTCAATAGTGGAAAACAATGTATTTCAAAATTCTTTTTACATTGCAAAGCTATGTTAACTTTGCAATCAAATGACTCCACACTATTTTAATGTTTGAATAGTATGCTGTCTACTCCAAAAAAGCATTCAAATGATCACAACAAAGACTAAATATTTTCATTTCATCATAGCTCCTAATTCCATTACTATATTTTTGGTAACATTTTTTGACAATAAAGTACATTAAGATGAAGGGGAAAATGATGACATATCTGCTATTACTGGTTTAACAGTTTATCTTATAAAATAATACTGAATAAAATGAGATCAGAGAATAATTACAAGAGGCAAATCTTTAGAAAAAAGTTCTCATTTCTCATTCTTGGAAATAAAGGCATAGGATATACAAAAACTTTAAAAACTGTCCAAAATACAAATCTCTTAGGTTAAGATAACTTATGGTAAATTAGTAAAATAATAAAAACACTTCATTTGATAAATCGTGCTTTATTATACATGAATGGTTTAAAGTGACTATTGTTCCCTCTGGGATAAGCTGAATTAAAGCTATAATTCACATAATTAAAACTCATGAAATGAAAGACATTTTTTCACTACTTCTCAATAGTTTTGTACGATAATTTTAGCTTTAAGTATGAAATTACTGTTGCTATTCTCTCTGATTAATTTTTCTGTTGCTATTCCATTTATTCCGTGAGGTTTGTACTTTAATTTTAATGTATCCATTAGTTTTTACTTAGAGTCCTCAGAATGAGCAATTTTGAAGTGTATTGAGTAACTGAACTTGTTCTGAATTTTAATTTCATAGAAGATAATAGTTATTAAAGATGGTGGCATGCAGTTTTAAGAGGTAAACCTATTTCACTAAAATTTATTCTATATTCTTTGTTATGGAAAGTACAAAATTAACAAAGGCCTAATAGGCAATTGGCTTTAGCAATAAATCCTCAAAGGCTTTTGAAACAGATATAATTCAAAATAACTTAAATTCAAGCTTAACTTTTATGCTTGTTGTAAGGCATGCAATATTCAAGCCACACAGTGTTGTTTCAAAACCTAGCAGTAAGTAACATAATATTCACTGCAAAATTCTAATGACACTAAATATAATATAAAAGAGTAAGGTGTGTTTGCCAATATTGCAATGTTTGGTAACATTTAATATTCTTTTATAACCCATTGGAACAATTTGATTAAACTTTCATTTTAGTAAAACGTATAATACAACATCCCTTTTTAAGGCTAAGTAGGTTTTTACTTTACTTATTGTATATAACATCTACCAAAATTATATGGTAGGTATGATGTCATAACTATGCATTATATTGATACACTAAACAGATGGGATCAGGTAATGTACAAAGGATTCATATTTCACAATATAGAAAAAAAAGGCACTTTAGATCGCAGAGGTGCCACTTCCAGGTACACACCCAAGATAACTGAAAATATATGCCCACATAAAAACTTGTACATAAATATTCATAACTGCATTATTCACAATAGCCAAAAAGTAGAAACAACCTAATGTCCATTAACTGGTGAGTGGATAAACAAAATATCATTTATCCACACAATGGAATATTACTAATAATAAAAAGGAATGAAGTATGATCCAGGCACAGCGGCTCATGCCTGTAATCTCAGTGCTTTGGGAGGCCGAAGGTGGAAGGATTACTTCAGGCCAGGAGTTCAAGACTAGTCTGGGCAACATAGCAAGACCAGACTCATCTCTACAAAAAAATTTTTAAAAGCTGGGCATAGTGGCTCATGCCTATAATCCCAGCACTTCAGGAGGCCAAGGTGGGAAGATCACTGAAAGCCAGAAGTTCAAGACCAGACTGGGCAACATAGTGAGACCTTACTTCTATAATTTTTTGGTTTAATAGCCAGGCATAGTGGTATGTGCTTGTAGTCCTAGCTACTTAGGAGGCTAAGGCAGAAGGATTGCTAGAGCCCAGTTCAAGATCACAGTGAGCTATGATTGTGCCACTGCACTCCAGCCTGGGCAACACAGCAAAATCCTGTCTCTAAAAGTAAAACTAATAATAATAGGTAACCCTTGAG
This sequence comes from Carlito syrichta, assembly GCF_000164805.1. Taxonomy (NCBI): domain Eukaryota; kingdom Metazoa; phylum Chordata; class Mammalia; order Primates; family Tarsiidae; genus Carlito; species Carlito syrichta. The sequence goes on from NW_007259935.1 coordinate 387,251, forward strand.
TACATAGGTTTAAACTATGAAGGTCCACTTATGTGTGGATTTTCTTTTGCTTCTGCCATCCCTAAGAAGCAAGAGCAGTCCCTCCACTTCCTCAGCCCATACAATGTGAAGAGGATAAGAATGAAGACATTTAGGGTGATCCACTTCCACTTGCTGAACAGTAAATATATTTTCTCTTCTTTATGATTTCAACATTTTCTTTACTCTAGCTTACTTTATTGTAAGAAAACAGTATATAAACATGCGACATATATAACGTGTTAATCACCCATTTATGTTATTGGTGAGTCTTCTAATCAACATTAGGTTATTAGTAGTTAAGTTTTTGGGAAGTCACAAGTTATATGTGGCTTTTTGATAGCATGAAGGGTCAACACCTTTAACCCCTGCCATTGTTTAAGGGTCAACTGTATTGAAACATGCTATGACATGAATGACTCTTGGAAATATGCTAAGTAAAAAAAATCCAGACAGAAAAGGCCACATATTGTATTATTCCTTTTGTATGAAATGTCCAGTATAGGCAAATCTACAGAGACAGAAATTGAATTAGTGGTTTGCCTGGGAGTGGACAGAGTGGGAGGGTAACTGTTAAAGGAAATAGGTTTTCTTTTTTCAGATGATAAAAAAGTATAAAATTGGTTGTAGTGATGATTGTACAATTCTGTAAATATACTAAAAACCACTGATTTGTACACCTTAAATGAGTGAATCAGATGATATGTGAATTATATCTCAATAAAGCTGTTTCATTTTGTAAAATAACAAAAGTGTTAACTTTTCTTTACCCCTGAAACTAGTGAGGTTTGAATGAGATCTCCCATCACGACCATACCAAGATATTTTGCTCTATACAAAAGTATGCTCCTGAAAGAAATATGAATCAATTTTTATAAGTAAAACATCATTTAAAAATACATTATTTTGGCTCATTATAAAGGAACTTGCTTTTCATAACAAAATTATCACCATAAACCCATAAATATTTTATGGGTGGTAAATATTTTTTAAAAAGAGCACATCTGGGACAACTTTAGACAGCTACAGTTATCCTGCATTAATTTGCAAGTTACTTAGCAAAATGGGAGAGCCTAACTATCAGTTAAGATGAAGAATTTGTGAGGTTTGGTCTAAACTCAGATGCATCTCAAATACTGAGAGAAGACAAACTCCCTACCTCTAAAACTCAGCTACTGATGAGGCTTTCTATTTAGAGATTCAGGAACAACAACAAAATCTGTATTAAGTCCCCAACTTTATCACTTAGGTATTTTGAAAACTTCTATTTTAAAGAAAAAAAAGACAAGAGGACCTCTTGAATTCACATTGAGGGCTTTCAACACAATTTATTCTCTAACACCTAAAAGATTAGATGGCCAACAGAAACTAAAAGGTAATGAAAATGTAATCAAGATTAAGAAAATGATGAAAAAACAGAATAAAATAGATGGGAACTATGAGAGTAAAAAGGTTTTATAATTATTATAAAAATGGCCAAAGATCTGGGTGGTGGAATAATGAGTGATATATGAAAATATTTAAATTTTGGGTATTCATATTTGTATGCTCGATTTTCACAATAAAAGTGATAGTTAAAGGAATTTTTAAAAAATTATCCCTATTTCTTTACTAATGATTAAGAAGTTAATTAATACCCAGCCTAAATTCCCCCTAAAATAACCCCACAGTAGTTCCAATGATATTACAGCAATGTAATGCTCTTCTTAATTTTTTGTCTAATTCTATTAGACCAGAAGGACAGAAGTCCTTGCATTTGATATATGACGTAATTGTCAAAATAAATATTCTAACTTTGAGTATCCCAGAAACTGTATTTCTCTTAAAAAAAACAAGAAGCATAGACAACACAAAATATGGCTATTCACAATACAAATTATCTACATTTTAGACTACTTTAATACCAGTTTAATTTAATTAATATACTTTTCAAGGCATACTGAATTTATTTTAATATAGAGAGGTTACTAACCTTTGCCACATCATTTATATGATAACCATAGGTTTTATTTTTAATATCAGGTTAAGACGTAAATATGGAGGTTGCTTTAGTAATCCACATCTATTTAAGAATAATAACATTTGTAGTCTTTCAGTGGCTTAAATCTTTCTTAAAAACAATGTAAATATTTACCTTCAAAAATGTTTATAGAAGAAAAAACTTCAGAATCATCAAATTCACAAATTAAATAAATCTAGTTTGCTTTTAGTTTTAAATTCACTGACACATATAAAATATACAGTCACTTTACACAAACATATATACACACTCTACTTGGTGATTCACTTTCCAACCATTTTTGTATTTTAAAAAGAAAACACCCGGGCTCGGTGGCTCAGCCTGTAATCCCGCGCCTTTGGGAGGCTGAGGTGAGTGGACTGCCTGAGCCCCCGGGTTTGAGATCCGCCTGGGCAGGCGAGACCTCATCTCTACAATAAATAAAAAAAAAATAGCCGGGTGTGGTAGTGCGCGCCTGTAATTCTGGCTACTTGGAAGGCTGAGGCGGAAGGATCGCCGGAGCCCAGCAGGTCGAAGCTGCGGTGGCCGGGAGCGGCCACTGCACTCCAGAGTCTGGGCGACAGAGTGAGACTCCAACTCAAAAAAAAAAAAAAAAAGAAAACAACCAAACATCCTCCCCGGAAAAGTGAAGTGTTTATGCAATCTTTACTAACTGTAGCATAATCCCTTTGAAATTAATAAAGAATAGACCCACTTCTTCAAGCTCCATCAGTACCTTATCAAGACCCATCACTTAAAATGAGAACAAAATATTTATATCTTCCCCCTTCAGATGGAATGTTCTGAGGATCTCACAAAGCAGTCTAAAATAAACGTGTTCAATAATTTTACATAGAACACACACACATATTAAGACAGATTATAAACAAAGCGAAAACTGCAGAACATGATCTAACTTTATGATTTAATTTAGAAATACAGCATTTCTTAATAAATATATGCTTAAATTTCTAAGCAAAAATGAACTGATAATTCCAGTGTCTGTCATATTAAGAAAGCAGTGGCTGCATAAAAGAAAGTTCCCAGCCGGGCTCGGTGGCTCAGCCTGTAATCCCGCGCCTTTGGGAGGCTGAGGTGAGTGGATTGCCTGAACCCAAGGGTTCGAGACCTGCATGGGCAGCGAGACCTCATCTCTACAATAAATCAAAAAATCAGCCGGGCGTGGTAGCGCATGCCTATAATTCTGGTTACTTGGAAGGCTGAGGCGGAAGGATCGCCGGAGCCCAGCAGGTCGAGGCTGTGGTGGCTGGGAGCGGCCACTGCACTCCAGTCTGGGCGACAGAGTGAGACTCCAACTCAAAAAAAAAAAAAAGAAAGTTCCCATTTTGAAATATATATTTATCACTACTATTTTGCATCAACTAATGTTCTTGTTGATCCTGCCAAATATATACTTTTAAGATATTAATAAATTGTTATTTTTCTTCATTTTGAATTTTTACTGAGTAAATTAAAAATATGAATAAAGGAAGCATCTCAACAGAACAGTTTGAAAAAAAATATATTTTTCAAAAAGATTCCCCTCATGCCTGTTATTAAATATATCTTTCATACCAGGAAACTTTTCCAGGTTATATAAATCAATCTCCTGAGTAATTATGGACTTCATGCTTCACTTACAAGATATCATTAAGTAGTCTTCAGAAGTGCTCTTGACATCATCATCATCATCATCATCTTCGGTTTTTATAGTAACTGTAGAACCAGGAACACCACCAGCTGCTTGAATCACAGTTTCTGTATCTGAATTAGTTACAAGAACCTCCTCTGATACCATTGTGGGAGAGTCAACTCCTGAGACGCAATCTTGGACCACATGTTCCAGGTGTCCATCAGGACCAGTAACAAGGTCAGCCACAAAAACCTGCTCAGGTACCCTAACGGTTTCTGTAATTAGTTCAGAAGTCAAGATGTGGTCCCCATCATCTTCTTCTAAATCTTCTTCAATAGCAACATCAGCTTCAAGTACAGCTTCAGGAACGATCACACCTTCTGTTACTACATCAGTCTCTGTGATGATATCAGGCCCGTGGACAACTTCAGCTGCAAGGCCATGATCAAGAGTTATCCCATCGTCTGTGACAACATCAGAAACTAACACAGCTTCAGGAACTGAAACAACAATATGATCTCCATCGATATGCGCAGTACCAGCCATTCCAGCCACTATAATACAAACAATTATCCAAAAAAAATTAAAGTTATTTTATTAATTATAAGTGCTGTATTTCATATATCAACTGCTATAAAATATTTTTTAAATGTTAAATAGTCATAGCACATATATCACTTTAAAAATCACTGACAATTTAACTGCAATAAAAAACATCACAAACCAGGAATTGGGGTAAAGGTGGGTGAAAACAATGTTAGTAAAACCCAAATGAAGATCTTAAAATAATGTGTTTTATTTTCTTGTAAACCATAAAAGTTATAATGAAATGTCACTATATTCCAATTAAAACAGCTAAAATAAAAAACTGATAACACCACAGGCTCATGAGGATGTGGAGAAACTGGATCTGTTGTATGTTGTTGGTGGGAATGTAAAATGGCAATAATCACGCTGGAAAATAGTTTGGCAGTTTCTTACAAATCTAAACCTGCACTTAACCATACAATCCAACAATTGCAATTTAAGACATTTTACTCCAGAAAAATTAAAACATTTATACAAAAAATTGTATATGAATATTCATAACAGTTCATAGTACCTATTACTCATAATAGCAAAAAACTGAAAATAAATCAAATGTACTTCAGCAGGTGAATGGTTGGTTAAACCAACTCTGGCACATCCTTACCACAGAATAGTACTCAGCAATAAAAAGGAACAAAACTATTGATACATTCAACAACCTTAATTTTCCCCAGAGAATTATAGTGAGTGAAATGATACTGTATAGTGTATAAATGGAGTGATTTATATAATATTCTCAAAATTATAAAAATATAGAGATGGAGAGCAGATTTAGTGGTTGCCAAGAATAGAAACGTTTATGTGACTACACAAGGGTGGCATATATATAGTAATAGAAGACTATGTCTTCATTGTAGTAGTATTTACATAAATCTGCATGTGAGATAAAACTATAGAATTATAATATATACACTCACTCATACACAAATATGTGTAAAAAAATGGTGAAAATTGAATGAAGTCTATAGTCTAGTTAACAGGAATGCACAAATCTGGTTTTAATATTATACTACAATAAGATGTCACCATTAGAGAAAAGTGTACTATTTTTTCAACTTCCTGTGAGTCTACAATTGTTTCAAAAAATTTAAATAAAATGGACACATAAACATAAAAGAATACAAATATGTTAAATTAAGTGACTTAATAAAATATTCTATTACAAAGTATGTATGATAAACACAAAAGTGTTTGGACTTTAGCTTATAAGAATTACTATATCCAAAAGTGGAAGGCATCTTTCAACATCTGATGTGGGGGGAAAACCCTATTTATTTTTTACTAAGATTTGGCTTGATAATGGTAAATCTGTAGGAACAAACGTCAAGGTTTTTCTGGAGCAGCACGGTAAATACTATATGAGCATAATATCTTTTCATAAAAAATTCTGTTAAGTTCTGTCTCCCTGAGATGGTATAGTAAACAAGTTGAGAGTTTGTGGTTATAATAAATTAGTTACAAGAAATCAACCAGTACAAAACGTTTTCCACATAATGATCACTTTCTATAAAGTAGTATCTGAAAGAGTTCCATTTGCTATATAGTGTTCACTATTTTTAACCAATTCATTATGGGAGTTATCACCAAATTACCCTAAAAAGACACAACCACAATCCTGGAAATCTAGTAAATAAAGGGAATATGTATAATACAAGTACTTTTCATTCATTTGTTACTCCACTAGCCATTTAGGAAATGGGGAGAAAATGGGGATACATATTTTAGCCTTCAATCAGACTGGAAATGTGATTTTAGCAAGGAAAAATTAAATACTAATCCTGTAAAAGTCACAGTACTGCAATTCTACATATATAAACAATAATATTACTACTTCATGAAAATGTTTTCACAAACCACAGATTTAAAATATGAGACATTCCATTTATTATTTGAGCTCTGCTGAAAGTTAGTCTGGTTTCTGAGAGTTAAACATAGGGAAGGATGGAAGGATAGAATAATGCTAGTGCTGACCTGGCTCAGATTAACTTGGTTGGGTGGATTCTAAGAAGATGGAATAGATAGAATAAGTGTTTTTAAGCTCACATAGGAGCTTATAGCTTAAAATAAATCAGATCTAATAAGCTTGTTTACTCTGAACCAAATGATCTCAAGAATCCTAGACCAATAATTGATAGGACTCCCACAGAGTACTGGCAGATTACTCAGACCAAGGTTCAAAATGTCCCTCATTAAATTTTGCTCTTTCCCCTTGTCAGTTTGTCTGTTAGATTCCACTGAATTTCTAAACAAAGTCATTATTTGATTCCACTGAATTTCTAAACAAAGTCATTATTTAACTATACACTAGCTATATTTATTGAACACTTACTATGCAACAAGCAATCTGCTAATACCTTTAATCCTCAGAACTTCATAAGATTATTATTATCCTCCTTTTAAATATGAAGGAAATATGGTTTAGAGATGTTAAATAAGCTTGCCCAAAATTCAAGCTTGGAACTGAACTCATTGATTGACTCCAGAATGGCTTTTATCCTACTTGCCTAGGAGGAGGATAAAGTTTATTTACCCTAGATATTGTTTTTTAAGAGATTTGTAAGATTAACCAAGTAAGGCACTACGAAATAAATAGCTTGAGAGAAAGGATAAAATATCACATAGTCACTCATTTAAAAATAAATAGCTTGAGAGAAAGGATAAATATCACATAGCCACTCATTTAAATTTTAAAGTATTTCATAAACATCATTAAATGATATTAAGAATTTATCTTTACTAACTAATAAGAAAAAATCCTTTAAAAAGTGGGACATCAATTAGGTAACCAGATAACAGTAAGAAACAAGTCCTGATTTAAAGTATTTCCCATTTTATTAATGTTAGTTTATTTAAATGTGATTACCTGGAATTTCACCAGATAGCATAAAATGTGTTATTTGTTGGATTGTGTCTTGGACTGCTAAGGATGTTTTGCTGTTTAATTTTTGAAGCAGATTTTTTACAGCATTAAAATCTTAAATAACTATTACATTCAATGGCAGACTTCAAGGACAACCATTTATACTGAGACACCAGCAAGGTTATTACATAAAGCACAATAGTTTAATTTTTAAAATCACAAATATCCTTAAAAAGAAATTGGTTTAATGAATTCTGAATTAAATAATATTTCAGATTCTCTATATAAAATAACCATACCATACTTCCAACCAAGAACCTTATAGAATTTCAAGATCTAGTACCATGTGGTGTTCTTGTTTGGCTAGTTCTGTGTATGTTAAACTCTATTTTTCATAAATATCATTAAGTTATGGGGTTGCAAATATCTAAGTTTCCATGCTAACAGAAAGTTAAATGGAATGCATCCAATTTCTAATTAAATTTTAGAATTTAGAAAGTTTAGTAGGTGGGTAGAATAAGTATAAAGAGGCTGCTTTTAGAAGAAATCTAAGCTATCAGAGATAAAATTTCCCAAAGTCCTCCCAATATAGGTCTTTTTAGGTTTAGACCTGTTTGAGAATCTCTGCATTTCACAAAATATCATACAAAAAATTGAAACACTTATGTATGAAGTTCTGCTTGGAACTATGAATCAAAAAATAGTGTTCTTGCCTTTTAAGAGTTCAGAATTTCCCCCAAAGACAAACAAAAACCTAACTCACATTTTAGGTAAACATCATCCCCAAACACAGATGAGTGAGCATTACCCATATTAGCTATCCTTGAACTAATTGCAAATTCAAAAAAATAATCTCACCAAAATGCAAAGACAATTTAGTTCCCATCAATTTACATAAAATTTAAGAGAGCACAAAAATGAAATTTAAAAAGAATGAATCATTTCAAAAAACCAATAACCAAAAATACTAATAGGTAGTTAGATCATGAACACGTGTATAACAAAAAACAGTGGCTTTAAACATTTTTTCTAGTATAAATCAGTTTATATACATTATTATATTCATTGTAGAAAGGATTTTAAGTAATACTATGAAAATACCAATTAAAAATTAGAAGTAGTTCGCAAACTTTTCCATTTTATTACTCCTAAAAAAAGAGGGTATAGTGAGTGAAAATCTGTCTTTTGTGACTGACTATAAACTTGCTTTATGTGACTACGATTGTGTGAAGATATATGTGTGTGTATGCATATTCTCCTCAATTCAAATAACAAGGACTCCAAGAAGATATGCTGTTTATCCTGTGGTTTACATATGTCTTGGGTCACATGCATCCAAGGGCACTCATACTCTAATCTAAGATGCAAAGCTTTAGGTTAAACATTAAAACATTGTAATGCATTAAAAATATTTCAACAACCCAAATGTCTGTCAACTGATGAATGAATAAACAAAATGTGGTTTACCCATACAATGGAATATCATTTGGCAATAAAAAGGAATAAAGTATATACTGATACATGCTATAACACAGATGACGCTTGAAAGGATGCTAAGTGAAAGAAGCCAGATACAAAAGACCATATATTGTATGATTCCATATATATGAAATCTTCAGAATAGGTAAGCCTGCAGACAGGAAGATTAGTTGTTGCCTAGGGCTCATGGGGAGGAAGAGGATGGGGAATGACTACTAATGAGTGTGAGGTTTTGTTTTGTTTTTAGGATGAGGAAATGTTCTAAAATTAGGTAGCATTGATGGTTATATAATTTTGTGAATATACTAAAAACCATTGAATTGCACACTTAATAAAATGGATGATTGGTATTGTATGTGAATTATATATCTCAATAAAAAGTAAAGAAGAAAAATATGTATATGAAATATTTCAATATACACCTTCTACTTCCCTAATAACTAAAAGAAAAAAATATTAGCTGTAATAAAGGATTAATTATAACTCACGACACTGAGGAGGAACAATGGAGAAGGTAAGAGAAGTACTAAGTAAATATTCACCAATACCAATCAAAATTATTTTATTCTTTGAAAGGAATCACTTGTTTTTGAAAAAAAAAATTACTTTCTAATTGGCAACTTTTTCAGGAGTGAAAGGATTTCTGTTATTTTTTCAAATATCTTATTTTAAAAGGTTTAAAAAAACATAAACTGACATTTTGACCAAAACTTATTTACTATACTGAAGTTCAAGTATCTCGGGATTCTAAAAACTATCAATTCTCTAGTAAAAAATTCATAAGGACACCTTTAATTTACACACTTTGCCCCAATTGTCCTTCCTCTAGAATTTATTCCTGTATTTTCACCCCAAATCATTTCTAAATAATCCATAATCAATACCAATACAATTCACTTATCTTTTAGAAGATAAGATTAAGTTTCCTTTCTATTTCATCAATTAACTACACGGTCATCTCAAACCTTGCCAGATTAAATCTTGAATGACCCCAATTTATTCATCAGGCAAAGATGTCAAAGAATCATAGAATTGCAGAGGACCTTAAATGTTATCTAGAACCACCTCCTCATTATAAAAGTGAATTCAGTAATTCCCTCAAGTTTACATAGCTTGTTAATAACACTACCAAAACTAGAATACAGTTCTTCTGACATTGCTGTGGGCTTTACAACAGGGAGGCAAACAACATATTCAACTATATTATCCGAGAACAGTAGTTGCATTTTCTTAATTGAGCAAAGTATTACTAGTTCTAGTCCCTCTTCACTAATTTCAGCTTCAACAACTCGTTTCCTGTTTTTGATCCTAATTTACCATTTGTCTGCTCTCACTCCAATCTTATCTTCAATTCTTATAATCCCATCCCTGCCTCTTACACTTCAGCTACCTCTATCTCCTCTATAATTTTGACCATCTCTGCCCAAATTCAGCTTCTTTGTTGAACGTCAGTGGAGTCTTAGCATCTTCACTGACATGACTACTGTTAAGAGGCTGCTAAAAAAACTCGGGTAGGGTGCCTTTTCTTTTTTAAAAAAATAAAAAGTAGGGTGCCTTTTCTTTTTTAAAAAAAGAAAAAGAAAAAGATATGCTAGTGTTAACAACTAGAATATAATTAATCATTTAGTGCATTTATAACTATATAAGTATCTAATCATTAGTGCATTTATAACTATATAAGCATCTAAGTTTGTTAAATCAGTGAAAACACTTCCTTTTCCAGTTTTAGTAGCAATGCAACTTAAAATGTAAAATACATTTTACATTATAAAATAGAAAGCCAGCCGGGCTCGGTGGCTCAGCCTGTAATCCCACGCCTTTGGGAGGCTGAGGTGAGTGGATTGCCTGAGCCTGCGGGTTCGAGACCCGCCTGGGTAGCGAGACCTCATCTCTACAATAAATCAAAAAATCAGCCAGGCATGGTAGTGCATGCCTGTAATTCCGGCTACTTAGAAGGCTGAGGCGGAAGGATCGCTGGAGCCCAGCAGGTCGAGGCTGTCTGGGTGACAGAGTGAGACTCCAACTCAAAAAATAAAATAAATAAATAAATAAAAATAAAATAGAAAGCCAATTTAACATTTCCTACATGAGGGCTGATATATACTATAAGAATATAGTACAATCATGGAATTATTCATGCAAATTGAGTTTTTCATTTCCAGTAATATATTATCACTATATTCCTAGTTTCCCTACCTGTCAACCTTCTCACAAATTATAACAATGATTGATTCCAAGTAGACCACTGCTATACAGCTTTAAGAAAATAAGTTCTAAAAATGAATTTTTCTAGTAAAAGAACATGTTTTGGCTGCAGTTCTCCCCTTTCTCAATTTTTTTTTTTTCAGTACATTTTTACTTTTAAAAAAGTAAAAATATATAACAAAGAAAATGCTTTACCAAAATCTTGCATAATCATGGTATGGGCCATTCTAGAGTCTGATGTATGTAATCCAAGACTTCCACCACCTGAATCCATACTTAGTAAAGTTCATTCACAAATATCTGCAAAAGAAATGGTTTTAACAATAGTTTAAGCATATTTAGCCCAAAGTCAGTTGTTTTGAGAAAAAAAGCAACTGAAAATATGCCTATCAACCATGTGTGCAAAGCTCATTACAAAGAAAACAAAACAAACAAAAACCTTTATTAGGTATTTTTATGTGACAACCATAAATAAAAGGACCAGGTGGAAGTAAATTAAAAATAATGAGAATAAGGCACAATAAAGGTGATGAGCCATACAGAAGTGACATAAGCAAGCAAAAGAACAAAACTGCAGGTCTGGGGTTCCAGTTAAAATACAGATTATAAAAGAAGAATAAGAGAAAGATGATAACAGATAATAGTTGGGATATTTATACATTACTAGAGGACTCAGATGTCTAGTATTAGTGAATGTCATCCAGTGGCTCTCATCCATTTCTTCCAGACCCAGATCAGACCTGCAGCGGAGCTCTGCAGATAAACTTGTATTCACCTCTGGCTCCTGGGATTCCACTTATAATGTATAATGCTCTATCCCAGTTTCCCCAGAGTTCTTTGAACCAGTAAGGACTTCTGGCCTTACTCTACTATATTCTCTTGTCTCACAGTTTTGAGGACACATGAAAAATGACTGCTTCCTAAATACAGTAAAAATAAAATCAATCACATATAAATATTTAACAAACTGTTTCTTTCAGTACATTGTTTACTTGTAATTTTACAACTGATTTTTATTAATGATTAATAAAATTATGCTGACTTCATGCTGGTTTTGAAAACACAGGCTCAACCTATTTCATTTCAAATGACATATACTATATTTAAGACAGTATGGAGCATAAACTCAGATGCTGTAACTCAATATAATTCTAACAATTGCATATGTGCATTAACTCTTCAAACATAAGATTCTAAATAAATCAACCAAAAAAGAAAACTTGTCAATTTTATAAAGCATTTATCTCATTTTCACTTAGGAGTGTTTAATAACCTGAGTTATATTGCACAAAAGATGAAGTTACATCCTCAATGAAAGTTTTAGAAAGCTGCCATGTAAAACAATTTAATCCATTCTTCAGTATAGGAGGATGGCTAAGGTGTTTTTTCCCCCTTGATTTTAAGTTGTATAAGTATTCAGGAGGCAGGAGAGTCTCACAGAGTAACCCTATCAACAACTGAGTTATATACATAAATATGCTACAGAAGTAGTTAACATTTCTCTGTATCAAAAGATTCAGACATAATTACTTTATATGTGAACAAAATTACACATTTTTAGAAATTCTTAGCTGTGTTTTATCTTTTTAAAAATATCACATTGTTTTCTGCCTTACTCTTACTCAAAATGAGGTCCAGAAACCAAGAGAGTTCACAATAAATTACGTGTGTGCTCACACAGATAAATTAAAAAGCCATAAGGACTTGCTAACATTTAAAAGTGTACTATTTGGACTTTAACTAGAGTAACTGCTTTCTTTACCACAAAATAGAACAATTACCAGTATCTTCAAATGTTTTAAAAACTTAATTTTGTATGTTAAATAAGATAAAACATTAAGTAATTTGTTAATCACCTTTATGAGTGTCTTGAAGAAATTGTAGATTTTCTTACTATACGGTAAAGTAAAATCTGCAGTAATTTCTTTTTTATTTTTCCTTCTGAACTATGTTATTTTCCTTGGGAAAAGTCCTCTTTACCTATTATACAAATACATTCAAAATTAGATATTTTAAACTAATGTCTTACACAAGAATGTTTTTCTTTACACCTGAATGTGCAGGGTGAGGCTGGGAAGGGCTCATATGCTCAAATCTGTAGTAATCTAAAAAGCAACCAAAGGGAATCCAACAAAAACAACTACTTACTAAGAATATAAGCAATGTTATTACACTTAGATTTCATCCACCAGATTAAATCAAAATCTTATCTAAAGCACATCTTAAAAATTACTAACAACACCTTATTTTGGAAAGTGAAAGAGAGCCAAGGGCAAGCTTTATCCTTGTCAAAGCCATATAAAAAATCTGCACTAGCACTCAATGAGGTGTAAAAATCACAACACATAGTGCAACTATTCTGGAAAGTATTATACTGTCTGAATACCAAATAAATAAATTGAGCACCCTTTTCCCATATAGGTAGTTTCAATAAGATCAATAATAAATGAGGTATAAAAATAGCAGCATATTAAGTATTCGACAATCAAAAGATACTAGGCTTCTCAGTCTTCTCAAGAGTGTATCTTACATCCTTATTGAATGAAGGGTTAGTAACCCACCAAGTACGTTTCAAGTAAACACCTTTCCATCAAAATTTGGGGAGCAGAAATCACAAAAAGAAAATTGTGCTCTCATCCGTTTCTTCTAATATAGCTCATTCAGGACCTAGCTTCTCAGTGATGTCAATAAGGTGATGGAGAGAAGAAATGGTAAGGCGGTAGAGCAAGAGAATGCGAAAGTAGTATTTGCAGAGATGGGAGACAAAGGAGTCCTGGCAAGCAGCAGTATTGCAGCTTTGGACGCAGCCCTCTTCCCGCATAAGTCTCCTTTGCCCACGACCATGCCAAGTTTCAATCCTCTCGAGAAGAACGCACACATGTGCCCTTTCAGATATTACCCAGCTGATTGGATCTTAAACTGAACAAGGGAACCTTCGCAGTAGAAAGGAAGAGACCGAGGAGACAAGAATACCCTTTCCCTTCCTCCCTCCTCTCACTTGGTGCAGCGGTCGCCACCGCTGCTACCCACGCCGTGCTGCCCAGCCCCTCAGCCTCCTCCTGCTTCCTCAGCACCGCTACATGGGAGACAGCTGGGAACCAAAATGGTGGTGTTTTAGTGGAGGCGACAGTTGTCGCACACAACCCCCACCCCCAAGGCTTTGATGGCTCCCTATCCCCTAAAATGCTCAATTCGGTGCCACTTCCTCGTCAACGCCGCCATCCCTCGCGCATTCCAAAGGTTATATTAGCGGCGAGCGGGAGGCGGAGGGTGGGGGGGAAGGAGTGGCGGGGGACGCGCGTGAAAGGAATATTGGGGGGGTGGGGGGATCGCTGAGAGAAAATGCCAGGGGGACGCCGCATTCTTCACTTCACCGTTTTGTTTTCCGCCATTTTCCCGTCACCCTAAACCACCGACGGCCTCAACGACGGCTCTAGCTCCCTCTGGCCTAGGAGAAGAGAAGGTTAGCTGAGGGGAAAACCCTTACTTCCCTCAATTCCTCCAGCCCCTGGCTGCGGCTAAGGAGAAAAACTGTCCGCCAGGGGTGGGGTGGGGGGGAAGCTTAGGGACTACATTCCACTTCCATTGTTCCCTTCGCCCTACACTACACTCTGGGTGTGAGACTCTCTTCTCCTCACACTAGAGGCACTGAACGCGGTGAATCCAAGTCCCTCTAGTTTCTCCTCAGGAGTCTCCTTACCTGCAACTGCCGCTGCAGCCGCCGCCGCTACCCGCCGCCGCCGCCTCCACTGCCACCAGTGGGACTATGACCGCGCTCTGGATTGCTGTAGGGGGCGGCAGCTGTGGATCTGTAAGGTCCTCACATTCGGGTTTCCGAGGTTCCGCAGCCTAAGCCAATCACAATCTACTCTGCGTCTGGGAGGCGCGCCGCTCAGTCCTCCTTTATACCGCTGCTGACATGCTGAGGTTGCATTACGTCACGTTACCCTTGCTGCAGGGTAGGGGGCCGAAGAGGGGGCGCGCGCACGTGCGCACGCGCGCGGGAGATCGAGGCGCCGCGCCTGGTTTGTGCTTAGACACCCCGCGGACTTGCGACCGGGATTGAGCGCCGGCCAAGTCCAAGTGCGCAAGCCCAGATCTTGCCTTGCCTTCCTGGGAAGATTTTCTGTTTTCCAGGTTTCCCAAGGGAGACGAGGAGAAAGAGGAGGAGGAGGAGGAGGGGGAGAATCAATGACTGAATGACCATTCACTGAACTTCTAATAGACGTTGGATGACGTTAAGAAAAATGAGTCCTACCCTCGAGGTTTTGACAAATTAGGCTGACCAGGGTGATAAGAAGAGGTATGCCTCCTCCCAATAAAACCTGTGTGTGTTTTGCAGTTTCCCTGTCTCCCTCCCTTTCATTCCTTTTCTATTTTGTAATGGTAGACAATTCGATGAAGAAAAAAGAATGTGAAGAAAAACACCGAAGGGAAATGTGGACAAGGGACCTAAATGAAGTGAACGCTAAATTTATCGTGAATTTGTTTTGTTTTGTTTGTTTTTGCAGCTTTTGTCTGCAAAAGATGGGAGAACAGTGAGAAATTCCGTGGGTAAAAGAGTGATGAGATGTGAGGAAAGGCAGGTAGGGACTAGATTGCATATGCAAAGGGTCTTATGTTCTGAGAATTTAGCATCTGGAATTCTATAAGCATTTGGAATCCATATTAGTGTTTACGCAAGGAAAGGTTATGATCCTGAAGAAAAAAAAAAAGAAACTCATTACCTTTGTGTAAATCGTTTGAATGTTTACAAATAAAGCATGTTATTTTTCTAGATGCTAGATAATTTCTCCAGGTTGCGCTCTCTCGCTCTCTCTCTCTCTCTCTCTCTCTCTCTCTCTCTCTCTCTCTCTCTCTCTATATATATATATATATATATATATTTGTTTGTTTGTTGAGTTGAGGTCTCACTTTGTCATCCAGGCTAGAAAACAGTGGCACAATCACAGCTCACTGCAGCCTCAAACTCCTGGGCTCAAACTATCCTCCTACTTCGGACTTCCATAGAGCTGGGATTACAGGCTTAAGTCACTGTGCCTAGCCTCTCTGTAATCTAGTATACTACTAGAGGTTTTAAAAAAATTATTTAAAAAAAGAAAATTATAGAAGACAAGATGTGAAAGTCCTAGCACAGTAGTTGGCTCATAGAAGACCAGGAATCAGCCAACTTTCTCTGTAAAGGACCAGGTAGTAAATATTTATGTAAATAAATGGTAGCAAATAAAATATTTTTGAGGGCTATCACGTCTCTGTCACAACTACTCAACTCTGCCATTGTAGCCCCAAAGCACCCATAGTCAGTATGTACACAAATAAGCATGGCTGTATTCCAAGAGAACTTTATTTATGGGCACTGACACTTGAATTTTGTTTCATTATAATATGTCATGAAAAATTCTTCTCTAATTTTTTTCTTTCAAGTATTAAAAATGTAAAAATCACAGACCATTATAAAACAGGCAACAGTTCAGATTTGGCCTTTGAGCCGTAGTTTCCCCACGTCTGTAGGTGTCATTTACTTATGCTTTTATTTTTCACAAATGAATTATATGATAGTGTAGACTCTACAGTGTGAAAGATATCGAGTGGGGTATAGCGACTTGTAGCAGATATATGAGAGAGAAGGCTTTTATAACTGTCCCATTGGTGAGGGGACAGTTTCTCCTAGATGAAGAAAGGTATTTTTATGAGTGTATTCCCATACGTGACAGTTTTCGATATTGGATAGCCTGGCAAATACTACTTGTTAGTCTTTTCCCTGTGACAATTCCAAAAGGACACTAAGGGAAGGAAGCTGAGAAAGATGTGGGGTTTATACATCAACCACATTCATGAATGATACACTGTGATAGATAATTTTTAAAAACTGAAGGTTATCCTTGCTCCTCTCTCTTTCTCCAAACATCTGATCAATCAAAATTTCCTGAGAATTCTACCTCCTTAATATCTGTGGAATTCACTCCCCTCTTTCCCATTTCTAATAACATTACCTTGTTCAGGTTCACATCCCTTCTTACCTGGATTACTGCTACACCATGGGAACTAGTTCTCTGTCCATTTACTCACCAAATCCCCAAGTCAAAAATCACCAAATCAGGAAAATATGTTAAATCTAGCCTCCCCAGTCTATTCTCACTTCATATGAGGCCCTCCCAAATGGGACAATTATAATAGCCTTCTCTCTCATATCTCTTCTACAAGTCTCTCTACTCCATTTGGTGTCTTTCCCATTGTAGAGTCTACACCATTGTAGAGCTCACTTGCATAACAAAACAAACAAACAAAACTGATTATCTCACTCCCTTGCTGAAACATTACTGTCAATTCCTACTGCACATCAAGGAGGGATACCCAGGCAAGTACAGAAGAAGGATTGTGGGAACTCTAGCTGGGCAATAATGGGAAGACCAGCCAATGTATATCCTTTAGATATTTGGTCAATAATTATTTAAAGGAGACTATTGCTATATGGAACAATAACAATTAAAATGATATTTATGTTATGTTAAAAAATAGTACTATTTTTATATCCATGCTTTGGAGTTTTTGCAGTTTCATATTAGCCCCAAGAACAATAATAATTAGGTGCTATAAACTCTGTAATTTGTAGCTTCTTTGTTTTGTAGTTTGTTCACTTCCTCTACTTCACCCAGTAATCTTGGCTAACCAATAGTGTTTTGCTATGGTACATTTAGAAACCAAATATTGCTGTCCCTTCTTCCTCATGTGTCTTTGGATTCACAGTTTGACATCAGCTATATTAATCTTTAATCTCAACCTTGTCTGTGAAGACTCTTACCCTACTTTCACTGTAACCTGGACAACTCCCAAGGAGAAAATATAAAATAAATTAACATAAGTGTATTCTGGGTCATCTAGAAGACTGCCTTATAACTGAATACTGTCGCAATTTAGCAGCACTCACATTTGTATTTGTGTTTACAAGCACATTGACACCAGATCGTACTACTTTAATTGTTTGGGCCTGATTTGAAATGGAGGGGTCAGACTCCGTTTGTAAATTATATAGTTCTACCAGGTGTACTATTCATAATCCAGTTTCTTGGTAATTAGAATAGAGTGGTAGCATACAATAAGGCAAGCCACATTCAATATACTGATGCAAAGTCATATTCACATTGTGAATGTGATGAAACTTAATTTCATCAAAACAATATGGTGTGTAACAAAATCAATGCCATTAATTTATTAATTTTATTGTTTATTGTGTGGTTTTGCAACTGCATAAGCACTGTAAGCCCAAAATATTCATCTATACATTGCTCTACTGTTGTACATGTTTAAGTAACATTATAATAAAACTATAGTAATTTAACATTGAGAGTATATTTTTTTCTTTAAAATAGTCTATGGTAGAAAATATGAAATGACACACACAATGTCTATAAATACCACCATACACAAAATGTACCAGGACTACTTAGGTGTAATAGCTAACTCCAGGTTTGAAAGAGGAAGTAAATAAGATGAGATTGTGTTATATTGTTGTCCGAATGAAAGGTAACCATCAAAGTCTAATGTGATTGTGTTAAAAGTACACAGGAGCATCAAACAATAATAGTAACTACGAATAATGGAAACACACTGAATATATAAACAAGCATGAGTTGATTAATGATACGAATAGAGAAAAATTTATCTGGATGCCATTTAAAGTAAATATAACATCAACTCCTTACTCTGACAATTAGCAATTAAAAGAAAGAAAAACTCAGCATTTTATTCTGGGTTTTTTTGGTACAAACTGTTTAAAAACAAGCAAAAGCTCTAGTTTGATTAGGCAAAGTTCTTTTTTTTTTGCAAGAAATATAATTAATAAATGTAAAAGAAACCCAGAAATAAATGTAGAAAAGTCGCCATTTTACAAATTTGAATGAAGTAGCAGATACAGGCAAAGAACATCAGTAGGTGAAATATGAGAAGAAAGACTGATGGAAAACTTTATAAAAGAGTTCAGTCTGTCATCACCTGAACACTCTAATCAGTTTCTAACTGGAATCATTGTTGGCATTTAATATAATCACTATTTTTTATTTCAGTTGATCAGATAGATGTGTAGTGATATCTCCTTTTAATTTGCCTATGTCCAGCTAATAACACCATTTTGTGTGCTTATTTTCCATAACCTCTCAGGTTAAGTGTCTGTTCAGGTTATTTTCCCATCTTCTAACATGGTTTCCTTATTGCTGAGTTTTGAGCATTTTAAAAATGTATATTTTGGATACCAGTTCTTTATCAGATAAGTGATTTGCAAATATTTTCTACAAATTACTACCTTGGTCTTTTCATTCTTTTTACAGTGTCTTTGGCAGAGTAAAAGTTTCAAATTTGGTGGAGTCGAATTTGTAAATTTTTCTTATATACCTTGTGCTTTTGTGTCAATTTTAAGAATGCTTTGCCTGGTTTTAGCTCACAAAGATTTTTTTTCTAAAAGTTTAATATTTTAGATTTTATGTTTACATCTATAATCCATAAGTCTTTGTATAAAGTATGAGGTTTAGGTTGAGTATCATTTTTATGCATATACATGAAGAAAAGTTCCAACAACATTTTTTTAAAAAGACAATCCTTTCTCCAATGAATTGCTTTTGTACCTTTGTGAAAAATCAAATGGCCATATTCATGTAGGTGTGTATCTGTCCTTAAAAGGTTCCATTGATCTGTGTATCTGTCCCTTCGCCAATACTGCTCTGACTTTATTACTTTCACTTCATAGTAATTCTTAGAATTGAGTAGTGTGATTACTCTAACTTTGTTTTTCTTTTTCAAAATTGACTTAGCTATTCCAGTTCCTGTGTCTTTCTATATACATTTTAGTATCAGCTTGTCTACAAAAAATTCTGCTGAATTTTGATTGATATTGTGTTAATCTATAGATCTCTTTGGGGGAGAATTGACAGCATTTCTATAATGATTCTTCTATTTATGAACACGGTATGTCCATTTAGTTAGGTCTTCTTGAGTTTATTTCATCACTGTCTTGACATTTTCAGCATACACATTTTGCACATGCTTTGTTAGGTTTGTTCCTCAGTACTTCCATTTTTTTGGAGCTAATGAAAATGGCTTAGTTGAGTTGAGTTGAGTTGAGTTGAGTTGAGTTGAGTTGAGTTGAGTTGAGTTGGGATCTCACTCTGTCGTCCAAGCTGGAGTGCAGCAGTGGCATGATCCCAGCTCACCGCAGCCTGACTTCCTGAACTCAGGCGATCCTTCCGCCTCAGCCTCCAGAGTAACGGAGAGTACATGTGGGTGCCACAGTGTCTTTTTTTTTTTTTTTGAGTTGGAGTCTCACTCCATCGCCAAGGCTGGAGTGGAGTGGCATGCTCACCACCACCACCCCAGCGTCGACCTGCTGGGCTCCAGCGATCCTTCCGCCTCAGCCTATCAAGTAGCCCGAACTACAGGCACGGGCTACCATGCCCGGCAAATTGTTTTTTATTTATTGTAGAGATGAGGTCTTGCCAAGTTGCCCGGACTGGTCTGGAACCTGTGGGCTCAGACAATCCTCTCACCTCGGTCTCCCAAAGTGCTGGGATTACAGGCTTGGGCCATCGCGCCCCGCCCACCTGCCTTTTTTGTACAAACGATGTCTCGCTATGTTTTCAAGGCTTGTCTCTAACTCCTGGGCTGGAGCAATCCTCCTGCCTCGGCCTCCCAAAGTGCTGGAATTACAGGTGTGAGCCACCGTGACTGACGAAAGTAGCAGTTTTAAAATTACAGTTTCAAATTGTTCCTTGTCTTTAGTTGCAAGCAGTTTGAATATAATATGTCTAGACTTGGATTCCTTTGGGTTTATCCTTTTTAGGGTTCACTCGGTTTATTTTGTCTATTGTGGCCATGAACACATGAGATTACATTTTTTAAAAATATTAAATTGTACAACACGGTATTGTTAACTAAAGGCACTATCTTGTACAGTATATGTCTAGAACTTAATAATCTCACATAACTGAAACATTATATTAATTGAACAGCAACTGCTCATTTCCTATTCCCCCAACCCCTGGCAACCACCATTCTACTCTCTGATTCTATGAGTTTGGCTATTATAGATACTTCATCTGAGTGGAATCATGCAGAATGTGTCCTTCTGTGATTGATTTATTTTACATAGAATAGTGTCCTCCAGGTTCATCCACATTATTGCAAATAGAATTTCCTTCATTTTCAAGACTGCATATTATTCCTTTGTATGTTTATACTACATTTTTTATCCATTCATTTGTGGGTGGACTTTTCTAAGTTGTTTCCCCATCTTGGCTATTATGAATAAAGCTGCAGTGAACATGGGAGTGAAGATATCTCTTCAATATCCTGAATTCAGTTCTTTGGATATTTACTAAGAAATGGGATTGTTTT
This sequence comes from Carlito syrichta, assembly GCF_000164805.1. NCBI lineage: Eukaryota > Metazoa > Chordata > Mammalia > Primates > Tarsiidae > Carlito > Carlito syrichta. The sequence goes on from NW_007259935.1 coordinate 408,416, forward strand.
ATCATATGGTAGCTCCATTTTTAATTTTTTGAGGAACTTTCATTCCATAATGGCTATGACAATTTTACATTCTCACCAGCAGTGTACAAGACTTACTAACACTTGTTATCCTTTGTTTTTATATTTTATAGTAGTCATCCTAATAGATGTGAGGTTATTTCTCACTGTGGTTTTGATTTGCATTTTCCTGATGACTATTGATATTGAACATCTTTTCATATATATTGGCCATTTAAATGTCTTTTTGAGAAATATCTGTTCAAGTTCTTTGCACATTTTTCATTGGGTTATTTGGTTTTTTTGTTTTGTATTTATTTGTATTGAGTTGTATGAGTTCATTATATATTTTGAATATTAAACCTTTTTCAGATTTGAAAATATTTTCTTCCATTCCATAAGTTAGCTTTTCACTCTGTTGATTGATTATTTTTTCACGTAGTAGCTTTTGCCGGGTGCGGTGGCTCAAGTCTGTAATCCCAGCACTTTGGGAGGTGGAGGCGAGAGAACTGCCTGAGCTCAGGGGTTTGAGGTCAGCCTGAGCAATATAATGAGACCTCATCTCTACAATAAATCAAAAAATTAGCTAGGCGTGGTGGTGCATGCCTGTGGTTCCAGCTACCTGGGAGGCTGAAGCTGAAGGATCGCCTGAGACCAGCAGGTTGAAGCTGCCATGGTCGTGAGCCTGGGTAAGACTTCGACTCAAAAAAAAAAGAAGAAGGAGAAGGAGAAGGAGAAGGAGAAGGAGCTGTTTAGTTTGATGTAGTCCCACTTGTCTATCTTGACTTTTGTTGCTTGAGCTTTTGGTCTCATATCCAATAAATAATTGCAAAGACAAATATCATAGAGCATTTCTCCTATGTTTCCTCTAGGAGTTTTACAGTTTCAGATCTTATGTTTAAATCTTTAATACATTGATAGTTGAATTTTTTGTGTTATAAGAAAAAGGTTCACTTTCATTTTTTTGCATGTGCATATCCATTTTTTCCAACACCATTTGTTGAAGAGACTATCATTTTCTTATTGTGTATTCTTAGCACGTTTATTGAAGAGTAGTTGGCTATATATGCATGGGTTTATTTCTGGACTCTATTCTATTTTATTGATCTATATGTCTTTTATGCCAGTACTGTATTGTTTTCATTACTGTAGTTTTGTAGTATTTAATGAAATCAGGAAGTGCAATGCCACTAACTTTTTTGTTTCTCAAGATTGCTTATGCACTTAGAAATATTTTGTGTTTCCATATTAATTTTAAGATTGAATTTTCTGTTTCTGTCAGTGGGATTTTCATAGGGATTGCACTGAATCCATAGATCACTTAGGGTAGTATGGATATTTTAACAATATTAAACCTTTCAACTCATGAGCATGGGATGCCTTTCCATCTATTTGTATTATCTGTATTTTTTTCATCAATATTTTGGATGTTTCAGTTTTGAAGTCTTTTACCTCATTTGTTTAGCTTATTTCTAAGTATTTTATTCTTCTAGATGTTATTGTAAATGGAATTATTTCCTTTTCTGAGAGCCCACTGTTAGTGTATAGAAATACAATTGATTTTCATGTGTTAATTTTGTATTCCATAATTTTATTGAACTAGCTTATTAGTTCTAATGGGTTTTTTGTGGAATCTTTGGGTTTTTATAGATATGAGATCATGTCTTCTGCAAGCAGAGGTAATTTTGCTATTTCCTTTACAATTTGGATGCCTTTTGTTCTTTTTCTTGCCTAATTGTTCTAGCTAGAACTTCCAGTACTATGTTGAACAGAGGTAGTAAGAGTGAGCATCCTTGATTTGTTCTTGATCTCAGAAGAAAAGCTTTCAGTTTTTCCTATTGTGTATGATGTTATCTGTGGGCTTGTCATATATGATTTTTATTATGTCAAGGTAAATTCCTTCTATAACTAATCTGTTGAGTTTCTTTTTATCATTGAAAGGTCTTGAATTTTGTCAAGTTCTTTCTCTGCATCTATTCAATAGTCATGTGGTTTTTATATTTTCTTCTGTTAATGTATTGTATCACATGAATTAATTTGCATATGTTGAACCATCTTTGCATCTCAGGGATAAATCTCACTTAGTTATGGTGTTTAATTAATGTGCTGTTGAATTTGATTTGCTAGTGTTTGGTTGAGGATTTTTGCCTCTATGTTCATCAGGGATATTGGCCTTTAGTTTTCTAGTAGTATCTTTGTCTTTCTTTGGTATAAGGGTAATGCTAGCCACATAAAATGAATTGGGAAGCCTTTCCTTTTCTTCAGTGTTTTAAGATATGCAAAGAATTGGAGTTAATTCTTTAAATGTTTGGTAGAATTCACTAGAGAAGCCATCTGGTCCTGTGCTTTTCCTTGAGAGAAGTAGTTGATTACTGATTCAGTTTCATGTTGCAGCTTAGTGTTCTTTTATTTCAACTTGAAAAATTCGATATAGTATTTCATAGTAGAATGGATGTGGTGGGGTAGAGATAAAGAGTTAAGTCAAAAAAGACTCCAAAGTATTTATTTTTTTGTTTTTATTTTTTATAATCGATATTTTTTATTTTGGTATTGTGGGGTACAGTCAAGGGTGAGGATACAAATATGCTTCATTCAGGCCCCCTTGTTGATAATTGGTGTCTCCCCGTCTCCAGACAGATGTTTACTACCATTAGTACCATCCCCCCCCCAAGGTTTCCCAACACTGTCAGTCATTTTCTTATAGTAGTGCATTGGATGATCAAGCTCCACTATGAGTGAGAATATGTGGTACTCAGATCTTTGTTTCTGTGAGAGGTCACTTAGTATTATAGACTCTAGCTCCATTCAGGTTGTTGCAAAAGTCATGATTTTGTTCTTTTTTATGGCTGCATAGTATTCTATCGTGTATATGTACCACATTTTTTTAATCCAGTCCTCTTTTGATGGACAGCGTGGTGGTTCCAGGTTCTTGCTATTGTAAACAATGCTGCAATAAACATTCGCGTGCAGGTATCTTTTTTATAGAGTGATTTGAGTTCTTCAGGATATATTCCCAGTAGGGGGATTGCAGGGTCATATGGGAGGTCGATATTTAGAGCTTTTAGGGTTCACCACACTGCTTTCCACAGAGGTTGTACTAGTTTACACTCCCACCAACAGTGTAGAAGTGTTCCCTTTTCACCACATACTCTCCAGCATCTGTTATTTTTTGAGTTATTGATAATGGCCATTCTGACTGGAGTTAGGTAGTATCTCAGTGTAGTTTTAATTTGCATCTCCTTGATGATCAGTGAGGTTGAACATTTCATGTGTCTGTTGGCCGCTCATATGTCTTCTTTTCTGAAATGTCTCTTCATATCTTTTGCCCACTTTGTAATGGGGTTGTTTGTTTTTTTCTTTTCAGCACGTTTGAGTTCCTTGTAGATACAGGATGTTAAGCCTTTGTCAGACCTGGAGTTGGTAAATATCTTTTTCCAGTCTGTAGGCTGTCTTCCTGCTCTCTTGGTGATTTCTTTGGCTTTGCAGAAACTTGTCAGTTTAATGAGGTCCCACTTGTCTATCTTATCCCTTATGGCCTGTGGGTTTTGAGTTTTGTTCAGGAATTGGATGACCGTTCCGATTTCCATGAGGGTATTTCCTGCATTTTCTAAGGTTCTTATGGTTTGAGGTTTTACATTTAGGTCTCTGATCCATTTGGAGTTAATTTTTGTGTATGGGGATAGATAGGGGTCCTGTTTCAATCTTCTGCATGTGGTCAGCCAGTTTTCCCAGCACCATTTACTGAATAGGTTCTCCTCTCCCCAGTGGTAGGTGGTGGAGGCTTTGTCGAAGAAGAGTTGGTTTAGAAATTGAGGTCTTTCCTCTGGAATCTCAATTCTATTCCATTGGTCTGTATGCCTGTTCCTATACCAATACCAAGCTGTTTTGATGATTGTAGCTTTATAATAAAGTTTGAAGTCTGGTAATGTGATACCACCTGCTTTGTTTTTTTGCTGAGGATTGTTCTGGCAATTCTTGGTCATTTGTGTTTCCATATGAATGCCTGTGTTGTTTTTTCTAGGTCTGAGAAGAATGTTGCTGGTAATTTGATAGGTATTGCATTGAATCTGTAGATTGCCTTAGGTAAGATGGACATCTTCACAATGTTGATTCTTCCAATCCATGAGCATGGGATATTTTTCCACTTGTTTGTGTCATCTTTGATTTCTTTGAGCAGAGTTTTGTAGTTTTTATTGTAAAGGTCTTTCACGTCA
>NW_007259935.1:412923-413773 GCF_000164805.1 Carlito syrichta
ATTGCTCTAGCCAGGACTTCCAATACTATATTGAGCAGGAGGGGTGAGAGTGGGCATCCTTGTCTTGTTCCGGTTTTCAGGGGAAATGGTTCCAATTTTTGTCCGTTTAGGAGTATGCTGACTGTGGGTTTCTTGTAGACGGCTTTTACTACTTTGAGGTATGTTCCCTGTATGCCTAGATGTTCAAGGGTTTTTATCAAGAAGGGGTGCTGGATTTTATCCAAAGCTTTTTCTGCATCTAATGATATAATCATGTGGTTTTTGTTTTGACATCTGTTGATGTATTTGATTACATTTATGGTTTTACGAATGTTGGACCAGCCTTGCATCCCAGGGATGAAGCCTACTTGGTCATAATGAATGATTTTTGAGATGTGATGTTGAATCCGGTTTGCTAGGATCTTGTTGAGAATTTTAGCGTCTATGTTCATCAAAGATATTGGCATGTAGTTCTCTTTTTTTGTTGAATCTTTACCTGGTGTCGGTGACCAGCACTGACCAAGGGTGGGTTAGGACTGCACCGGAGAATCTGGACGGAGAGAAGAGACCACTCGGAGGCAGTTCTTCTGGGAACAGTCTGATCAGGACTGAAGCCAAATTTTATTTAGACTCCTTCCAACTTATATACCATTTTCTATACCCTCCAGCAATGTGATAATCACTTGCTGGGGGCGTACAAGTTCTGTGCTTTACAAACTACGCATCACAAGACCACCACGAGATTTGCAAGTTCCCAGCAAACAATTCGAATTCCATGATGCCTGTCATGCTTCACAAAACCCACATTAAGGTCACAGGTGCACAATTTCAATACAGATCATTCAAAGTGTTTTCCATAATGTTCAATGAA
>NW_007259935.1:413793-421593 GCF_000164805.1 Carlito syrichta
CTATAATTCATATGAGTTTCATATGTCTAAACTTTAATTTTTATATAATATAATGATTGACCTTTAATACTATGCTATATCCTATTAAGCAAATACCTCATCATTAATTCTTTCATAAATCGTATAGTAACTATTACACTTGAATAATGTAGCAAAAGGAAACAAAACAGCAAGCATAAATTTACGCAACTATGAGTGTATGTGTATATATTTTATCCTAACAAGTCTACTCTAAAAATCAAATAGTAGCTGTCACACTCTTGAACAAGGAAATGCATGGCCGCCATGATGGTGGCTGTGGGCTGAAGCAGACAGAGTTTTAGTAATTAACGAAACAAAAGAAAACGTTCTGCCTGGCTAGGGGCAGGGCGACAAAACTATTTAGTTTCTAATTTTAGCCCTAGGGGAAACTGCTTTCGGGAACAAGAGCTGATTACCCAGTCTACCAGGAAATAGAAGTTAAAAAATATCAAGAAAGAAGTAAAACTTAGAAAGACAGAGAAAAATAATTCTGCTGTGCATTCTCCATCAGGCATATTGATATTTACTTATAAGTTTTACTGCCATGTATGCACACTGGTCACTAATCACACGCCAATATTATAGGTATAAGTGATATCCTTTGTCAGAGGCGATCTTCCAGATGAGCCTTTACAGGCCTCAGCCATGTAGCTATAGATGTTGGCTCCCAACAACCTGGCTTGGGTATCAATGTGATGTTAGCTTCATAAAATGATTTGGGGAGGGTTCCATCTTTCTCAGTCGCCTGAAATAGCTTCAGTAGGATTGGAATCAGTTCTTCCTTAAATGTCTTGTAGAATTCTGCTGGAAAGTCATCTGGTCCAGAGCTTTTTTTTGTAGGTAGTTTTCTTATTGCATAGTCAATTTCCTGGATTGTTATTGGTGTATTTAGGGTCTCAATTTCTTCTTGTTTCAACCTAGGCAGGTTATGTGATGACAGAAAGTCCTCCATTTCCTTGAGGTTTTCAAGTTTGTTTCCATACAAGTGTACATAGTAGTCTCTGATGATCTTTTATATTTCTTCAGGGTCAGATGTGACTTCATCTTTTGTGTTTCTGATTGTGCTTATTTGGGTTTTTTCTTTCTTTTTCTTGGTCAGTCTAGCTAGGGGACCATCGATCTTGTTTATCCTTTCGAAGATCACCTTTTTATTTCATTGATTTTTTGTATTGCCTTTTTGTCTTCTATATCCTGGATTTGGGCTTTTATTTTGGTGATCTGGATTCTTCTGCTGAAATTAGGATTTTTGTGATCTTGCTTTTCTAGCTTCCTTAGATGGCTTGTTAGGCTATTAATTTGTGCTCCTTCCATTTTCTTCATGTGTGTTTGTAGGGATATAAATTCCCCTCTTACTACAGCTTTTAAAGCATCCCAGAGATTTTGGTAAGATGTTTCTTCATTTTCATTTGTTTCCAGGTATCTTTTGATCTCCGTTTTGATTTCATCATTGATCCAGGAGTTGTTTAGCATCATGCTGTTTACTGTCCATGTCTTTGTGGGTTTTGGGGGGACCTTATTGGTGTCAATGTTTATTTTTATTCCACTTTGGTCCAAGAAGGTGCATGGTAGAATTTCGGTTTTTTAAAATTTGCTTATGCTTGATTTATGGCCAATAATGTGGTCGATCTTGGAATACATCCCGTGCGGTGATGAGTAGAATGTGTATTCTCTGGCCTTTGGATGGAGTGTTCTATAGGTATCAATTAAGTCCATTTGGTCCAGAGTCACACTGAGGTTCCAGATTTCATTGCTGATTTTTTGTCCCAATGATCTATCGAGGGTTGTGAGTGGGATATTAAAGTCCCCAGTTATGATGGTGTTAGTTTCAATATCTTTCTTTAGTTTTCCTAGGAGTTACTTTGTAAAAGTTGGTGCACCTATATTAGGTGCATATATGTTTAGGATAGATATTTCTTGTTGATGAAGTGAGCCTTTTATCATTATGTAGTGGCCCTCTGTATTTTTTAATTTTTGATAGCTTAAATGGTATTTTGTCTGAAATTAGGATCGCGACTCCTTCTTTCTTTTGTGTTCCATTCGCCTGGAAATTTGTTTCCCATCCTCTTACTTTGAGTCTGTGCATGTCCTTTCTAGTGAGATGGGTCTCTTGAAGACAGTGTATTGTTGCCTGGTGATATTTTATCCATTTTGCCATTCTATGTCTTTACAGTGGTGCATTTAGTCTATTCACATTCAGGCTAATTATTGAAATGTGAGAGTTCATCCCTAACATACAGTTCTTTTAGAGTTGTTCTTCCACTTGGTTTATTCTTTCTTTTGTTTTGGGGGTTGGTTTATATGTGTTTTATTCCTTTTCCTGTACTCTTGTGAAGAACGTTGTTCTTTTTTCCTTTTCTTCTGTGTTTAGTACTTTCTTAAGTGTTTCATGTAGACGTGGTCTGGTGGCAGCGTAGATTCTTAGGGATTGGATATCTGGGAAAGATTTTAATTCTCCCTCACTGATGAAGCTTAATCTGGCAGGGTAGCTTATTCTTGGTTGAAATTGTTTATCTTTTAGGACTTTGAAGATAGGGCTCCAAGTTCTCCTAGCCTGCAGGGTTTCTGTAGATAAGTCTGCTGCTATTCTAATTGGTTTTCCATGGTAGGTAATCTGACCTTTTTCTCTTGCTGCCTTTAGGATTTTTTCTTTTATGCCTACTTTTTTTAGGTGAATTATTATGTGTCTAGGAGTTGGTTTTCTCATTTGTTGTCTTGCAGGGGTTCTCTGGATCTCTTGTGTTTGAGTTTTTGCATCATTGATTAGATAAGGGAAATTTTCTTGAATGATCTCATGGAAGGTTTGTTCCAATGTGGTCTCTGTTTCTCTTTCCGCCTCAGGTAGACCAATTACTCTTAGGTTATGCCTCTTGAGGTAATCGCTCATCTCTTGAAGGTTTTTTTCTGTCTTTTTGAGCTTGTTTTCTGTGTTTTTGAGAGTTTGGGTTATTTCTATATTTTGGTCCTCAAGTTCTGAGATTCTTTCTTCTGCTTGGGTAATTGTGCTTTCCATGCTTATCAGTTTATTGTTTATTTCATTCACAGTATTCTTTATTACTGTTATCTCAGATATCAGCTCCTTTTTAGTTTCTTCTTGAGTCTCTTCAATTCTTTTTAATCTCTCCATTAATGTCTTAATGTCTAGGGTTGTATTTTGAGACCATTCCTTCTGGGCGGGGCTCTTCGTTGTTTGCATTCCAAAGTCAGTTTTCTCAGCATCTGCCCTCCCAGGAGTCTGGGGGAGACCCATATTCTTCTTTTGGTTTTTCTTCATTTGTGTAGATTTTTCTCTCTTGTCCCTTAGTGGATCAAGTTCTGAGATCTAATCTCCAGCCTCTCTCCTCTGTTTCTATTGCAGGCAGTTAGCTTGTTGCCTAGGAGATCTGTGACACTAGTCTCTATTCAGCGTAGGGGAGGGGCTTTGTCTCCTGTTAATGACATCACTGTGGGAACTGAGGTGGAGGCTCTGATAGGTGGGCGGGGCAATGCGATGTAAATATGCCTTGGAAATGGCAGAGGTGGTGGTTTTACTTTCACTTTTAGGGGCGCTCCTGTGGGTCTCTAGGCGGGACCAGCTACACAGCTGGGCACTGGATCTGGGGTGCCTCCAGCCAGCTAGGGTGGAGGAGAGGGTCAGGCATTCCCTCCTCTGGAGCTGGAAGCCTGTGATCAGCACCTTACGCCAGCTTGGGGTTCTGCCCCCTTACATAGACTTGTGGTCGTACATACTGAGTGCTTCATCCAGGGTGGGCCTGGGGCTTCCGATCTCCAAAGCTCCAGAGGGCAGGTGGTGGCTCTGGGTTCCTCCCAGGGCACTTTAGCCAGAAATGGGACCAGTATCTCTAAGGGGCAGGCACTTAGAACCTCCCTGCATGACTGGCAGCCTTGCGCTGGGTGCTGGTCAGGATGATGTGGCCGGGGATGGAGCTGGGATCCAGGATTTGGAATTCCCCAGCCTGCCAGAATCACATACAGTGGGGCAACTGCGGTCCGGCCGCAATGTCTGACCCTGTGTGGGACCAAAAGTCTTCAAGCCTCATACCAGTGCGGCTGGAGGTGGGCGGGGGGGGTGCAGGAAGAAAAGTAATAGTCTTTTTGGGAAACTCACGTTCAGAGAATCTCAGGGATCCACTTATGCGGTCACCATCTTCAGGTCGCCTCCGACTCCAAAGTTTTTAACCTGAGCATGTGGAAAGATGGAGTCGCTGCCACTGGAAATGAGAAAATCAGTAGAAGCAGAGCAAGGTTTTAGGAAGTTTATTTGTGCATCTGTTACGTTATGATGCATGTTAAATATTCAAATGGAGTATGGATTTCAGGGTAGAAATCTAGTATAGAAATATAAACTCTTGTCATCAAGAAAGAGTGTGTATACAGAAGAGAACTGAAGTATAGAGTCATGGATTGTTTAGAGTTCAGAAAAAATGAGAATAAGCCAGTGAAAAATACTGAGAAGAAGAGAAAGGCAAAGTGGGAGGAAAACTAGGAAAATATGGTGTTTGGGAAGCCAAGTGAAGAAAGTGTTTCAAGGAGGAGTGATCAACTGCATGAAATGCTACTGACAGTTCAAGTAAGATGAGGACTGATAATTGATCACTGAATTTAGCAACATTGAGATCATTGATGACTTTAACAAGAGCAGATTCAGTGGAGTGGCAGATGTAAAAGCCTAATTGTAATGAGTTCTAGAAAGAATGCTATGAGTAAAATTGGAAACTATTAATCTGGAAAACTCTTTTGAGGAGTTTTCTTCTAAAGGAGCCAGAGAAATGGGTCAATAGCTAGAGGGGGATACAGGGATGTCTAGAGTAGAATTTTTTGTTATTGTGAGATTTTTTTTATTTTTGAGTTGGTGTCTCACTCTGTCATCCAGGCTGGAGTGCAATGGCACACTCATGGCCACTGCAGCCTCCACTTGCTGGGCTCAGGTGATCCGTTCATTTCAGCCTTACAAGTAGCTGCAACCACAGGCACACACCACCATGCCTGGCTAAATGTTTGATTTACTGTAGAGATGAGGTCTTGCCAAGTTGCCCAGGTTGACCTCAAACCTGTGAGCTCAGGGAATCTTCTCACCTCAGCCTCCCAAAGTTCTGGGATTATAGGCATGAGCCACCTCACCCGACCTGTTGTGAGAAATTATAGCACATTTCTATGGTGATTAGAACTGATCTAATAGAAAAGGGAAAATTAATAATGCAGGCAAGAAAAAGAATTACTGGAATTATATCTTTGAATAGATGAGATGGTATATGCTCCAGTGTACAAATTAAAGGGGTCTGCCTTACTTAGGAAGGTGGATAAAGGCAAGAGGGGAGGCAAATAAACATGTGCACTGTTGCAGGTAAGTTAATAAGAAGTTCTGTTCTAATGTCTATGGAAAATCTTTCTTTTAAACAATTCTTCATTATGGAAAGGTTCAAACATTTATGAAAGCAGAGAGAATAGATTAATGAACCTCCATGTTCCTGTCATCTAACTTTCACAGTTATCTGCTAATGATCTGTCTTTTTTTCCCCTATAGCTTCACCCATACTATCTCCCTTCCTCAGGTTATTTTGAAGTAAATCTTATGTGTCACACCATTACAACCATAAATATTTTATTACCTGCTTCTAAAAGATGGTGCTTTTCAAAAATATAACCACATTACTGTTCCTAAAAGATTAACAATAATTATTTAATATCATTATATATACAGTCAGTGTTCAAAATTTCTCAGTTGTCTTTTTTACAATGTTTGTTTGAATCAGGATCCAAATAAGGTCCAGACATTGCAATTGGTTGATATGTGTCTTATGTCACTTTTTATCTATAGATGCTCTTTCCATCTTTTTGGCTGATTGCATCTCCATGGTGACTTTTCATATGTTCTTCTGTTGTCTGTAATTCCTCACCCAGAGACTTGATAAGATCTGGTTTCAATTTTCTTTTTTACAAGAATACTTCCTAGATGGTGTTGTATACTTCTACCAGGAGGCATATAATGTCCAGTTGTCTCTTTTGTTGGTATGCAATCAGCTATTGATTATTTTTGCTTAGATCTATTAATTTATTGGTAGTTTCTGGAGATAGGAAAAATTTTTAAAAGGAGAAATTTTCCTTATTCTTTATAAGATTACACTAGTGTACAGTTAAAAGTGAAAGGAGGATCATAAGGTAGAATGAAGTGAGAGAGGAGATAGTGGAGGAGGAGACATGAAGTAGATATCTAAGAAAGTGGGAATAGGATTGGACTAGGGAAAATTAGTATGACTAATAAGTGTGTTTTTATACTCTCCTTAAACCACTTTCACTTGCTTAGTTGCAGATAAAAGTAGGTGAAGACTTAGATTTAACTAGGATTGGGTTTTGGAAGATGAATACAAGCAAGAAAAGGGCAAGAATATTGAGAATATGTACAAGGGAGTGATTATTATGATAAACCATGCAATTTGCATTAGGTAAAAGGGGAAGTGAGTACATAAAATGTTAAGAAACTGTGAAAAGCTAATAGGGTCAAAAGAATGCATATCCTGTAAAGGTTGAATTATAAAAGTCAAGGTGCTAAAAGGACTGTACTAGAGAGACAAAAGGTAGTGATCAGCTAGTGAAATGTTTAAAATTGAGATTATAGAGAGGATAATGACTAGCACTGGGGAATGTGACTGAGGAGGAATGGGGGACTGGATCCCTGGAAGAGAGGAGATCAAAGAAATGAGAGACCAATAAATTGGAAAACTCATTAATGTAGATATTGATATCACCAAGTATTATAGCAGTCATAATACCTTTTTTAGGAATGTGTAGTATAACTCTGATAAGGGGGATAATAAAACATATACTCCATGTGGACAGTGATTTTGTTTATTTTTGATCCTTATATGTCTGACCTTTAGAATAATACCTAATGGAGAGTGCTCAATAAAAGATTGTGATACGAATAAGCAACCAAATGACTTACTGACTTGAAATTCAAAGCTGGGGGTCATTTAAGGAAGAGGGAGGTTGCAGGTAGGACATCTAGCCCAACTCTAGGACCATCGATTTGAGAACCATGGGAAAGAAAGCAGTTGCCACTTGGGCTTTAAGTGAAACAGTGTCTTCATGGGAAATATAGAGTTCTTAAAACAAGAAAGTGAATGGAATGATCTGAAGAGGTTGAGGACATGAGGAATTTTCCTGGTGATGGACAGTAAATTCCAGTAGACACTATAGGAGTGTTTCAGGAGATGGAGAAGGGTGGACAATAGTCAAAAAGCTAAATTGCAGAGTTGTATGGGTAATAGAGTCCAGGAATTTAAGATTTCTGGACCTTTTTAGTTGACTAAAGTAAACAGAGATAAAGGGCATAATGAGATGATCTCGATAATCTCTAAGTACATAATGCTTGTGACTGAATGTTGGAATTGAGGGAGAAAGAGATAGAAGCCCTGCAAGGAACACGGAAAGCCTTAAGGTCAGATCTTCATTCATGTAATGAAAAGATGGAGCCCAGGGAATGGGTGACTCTCTCCTAACTCCTGAAGAATGAGGAGTTCTGGGTTCCTTGTGATTCCTGTGTATCATAGTGTTGAATGCCAGGGATTCCTTTTCACTACTCCTGAAGGTGAACATTTCAGGAAAAGCGATATCTTATGCATATGCACTTTGTGCTTCAGCCATACTTGAATTTTTTACAGTTTCCTCAATCCATCATGTTCTGTCATGTATCTTTGCCTGATGGCCCCTCTTTCTGGCATATCTCCTATCCATACCCCATCTTTCCAGAGTATTTCTACTCTTTTTTTTTTTTTTTGAGTT
>NW_007259935.1:421834-462568 GCF_000164805.1 Carlito syrichta
ATCCACTCACCTCAGCCTCCCAAAGGCGCAGGATTACAGGCTGAGCCACCGACCCTGGCTCTACTCTTTTTTTTTAAAGATGTGGAGTACAATTCAGGATTAGGTATACAAGTGGTCATTGTACAGGTAAAGTTTGGGCTTCCCTTTGGTCTCCACTTAGCCTGGTTTGATATCAGGTACGTTTATTGATGTTATGTGTCCCTCCCTCACCTGACAGCTTCTGGCTACTGCCAATCCCTTTCTTATAGCATTATGGTAAATGTTCAGGATCCTCTTTTGAGTGAGAACATGTGATACTCAGCACTTTGTTTCTGTGATAAATCACTGAGTATTAAAGACTCTAAATCCATCCAAGTTGCTGCGAAGTCCATATGTTTGTCCTTCTCTATGGCTGTCTAATATTCCATCGTGTATATGTACCACATTTAAAAAATCCAGTCCAGTTTCATTGAGCAACTCGGTTGGTCAGACTTTTGCTATTGTGAATGGTGCTGCAATAAACATGTATCATTTTGGTAGAGTGATTTAAGTTTCTTCGGGTATATTCTCAAAAGAGGAATTGCTGGGTCGTATGAAAGGTCAACGTCTAGTTCGTCTAGAAATTGCCATGCTGTTTTTGATAGAGGTTGAACTAGTTTGCATTCTCACCAACAGTGAAGAGGCATTCCCTTTTCCCCACATCTTGGTAAGCATCTGTTGTTTTCTGTTTTATTAATGATGGCCAATCTTATTGGAGTTAGGTGGTGTCACAATGTGATTTTGATTTGCATTTCTCTGATGATTAGTGTGGCTGTGCGTTTTTTCATGTGTCTCTTGGCTGCTCATATGTCTTCTTTTGAGAAGTGTCTTTTCATGTCTTTTGCCCACTTTTTAATGGGGTGTTTGTCTTTTCCTTTCAGCACGTTTAAGTTCCTTGTAGATCCTGGATGTTAGGACTTTGTCAGATACACAGTAGGCAAATATTTCTTCCCATTCTGCGGGCTGTCTCTCTGCTCTCTTAATGGTTTCTTTTGCTTTACAGAAGCTTTTCAGTTTAATGAGGTTCCGCTTGCCTATCTTATCTCTTATGGCATGGGCTTTTGGGATTTTGATCAGGAATTGGTGGCTTACTCTGATTTCCAAAAGGGTATCTCCTGCATTTTCTAAGACTCTTAAAGCTTGAGGTTTTACATTTAGGTTTTTGATCCATCTGGAGTTGATTTTTGTGTATGGTGATAGGTAGGGGATTTGTTTTAATCCGCATGTGGTTAGCCAGTTTTCCCAGCACCATTTACTGAATAGGTTCTCCTCTCCCCAGTGGTTGTTGGTGGAGGCTTTGTTGAAGATGAGTTGGTTGAAAAATTGAGGTTTTGCTTCCGGAATCTTTATCCTGTTCCATTAGTCTATATGCCTTTTCTTGTACCAGTACCAGACTGATGTGACTATTGTGTGTTATAATAAAGTTTAAAGTCTGGAAGTTTGATACCTCCTGTATTGTTTCTTTTGCTCAGGATTGTTTTGGCTATCCGTGATCATTTATGTTCTCATATGAATTTCTGTATTGTAGTTTCCATGTCTGAGAAGAATGATGTTGGTAATTTAATGGGTATTACATTGGATCTGTAGATTGCCTTTGGTAGGATGGACATCTTAACAATGTTGATTCTTCCAAATAGTTTCCCATTTGTTTGTGTCTTCTTTGATTTCTTTGAGCAGTGTTTTGTAGTTTTCATTATAAAATCTTAACTGTTCTCGTTAGGAAGATGCTGAAGTATTTCTTTTTGTGTGTGTGGCTACTATGAATGAGATTGTGTTTTTTATTTGGTTCTCTGCCTGTTTTTTGTTGGTATATAAAAATGCGACTGTCTTTTGCACATTTATTTTGTACCCTAAGACTTTGCCAAAGTTCTTTATTAGTGCAAGGAGGTTTTTGACAGATTTTCAAGGATTTTCAAGGTATAAAATCATATCAGCAAAGAGGGATAACTTAACTTCCTGTTTTACTACTTGGATATCTCTGATTTCCTTCTCTTGTCTGATTGTTCCAGCTAGTACTTCCAACTCTGTGTTGAACAGGATGGGTGAGAGAGGGCAGCCTTGTTTTGTTCCAGTTTTCAGGAGAAATGTTTCCACTTTCTGTCATTTAGCAATATGTTGGCTGTGGGTTTATCACAGATGGCTCTTAAAATTCTGAATTATATTTCCTCTGTGCCTAGGTATTCAAGGGTTTTTATCAAGAAGAGATGCTGGATTTTATTGGCATTTTTCTGTATCTAATGATATAATCATGTGGTTCTTGCTTTTACATGCATTTATGTATTTAATTATACGTATGGTCTTTCAGATGTTGAACCAGTCCTGCATCTCAGGGATGAAGCCTACTTCATCATGATGGGTGATTTTTGAGATGTCTTGTTGGATCCCATTTGCTAGAATATTATTGAGAATTTTTTCATCTATGTTTATAAGGGATATTGGTCTGTAGTTCTTTCTTTGTTGAATCTTTACCTAGTTTGGGTATCAGTGTGATGTTAGCTTCATAAAATGATTTGGAGAGAGTTCCATCTTTCTCAATTGCCTGGAATACTTTTAATAGGATTGGATCAGCTCTTCCTTATATGCTTTGTAGAATTTTGCTGGAAATCCATCTGGTCCAGGGTGTCTTTTTTTTGTATGTAGGAACTTTTTTTATGACAGAGTCAATTTCCTGGGTTGGTATTGGTCTATTTAGGATCTCAATTTCTTCTTGTTTCAACCTTGGGAGGTTGTGTGATGTCAGAAAGTTTTCCGTTTCATTTAGGTTATCAAGTTTTCTATACAGGTTTGCATAGTAATATCTGATAATACTTTGTACTTCTTTAGTGTCAGTTGTGACTTGGTCTTTTGCTTTTCTGATTGTGTTTATTGGGCATTTTCTTTTCTTTCTCATTCTGTCTAGGGGTCCATCAATCTTGTTCATCCTTTCAAAGAGCCAACTTTTTGTTTTATTGATTTTTTTTCTATGATATTTTTGTCTTTTATGTCTCATGTTTAGGCTTTTACTTTGGACAACTGGATTCTTCTGCTGAAGTTAAGGTTTTGGTGGTCTTTTGTTTCCAGCTCTCTTAGGTGATTTGTTAGGCTGTTAACTTGTTTCTTTATATTTTCTTGATGTGTGTTCATACAGATATAAATTCTCCTCTTAGTACTATTTCATAGCATCCCAGAGGTTTTGGTAAGATGTTTCTTTGTTTTCATTTGTCTCTAGTAATCTTTTCATTTCTATTTTGATTTTTGTGTTGACCCAGGAGCCATTAGCAAAATTTTTTTAGTGTCCATGTCTTTGTGGGTTTGGGGGGAGTTTTGTTGGTATTGATATTTATTCTTATTCCATTGGGTTCTGAGAAGGTGCATGGAAGTATTTTGATCTTGTGGAATTTTTTTATGCTTGATTTATGGCCAAGAATGTGGATGATCTTGGAGAATATTCCATGTGGTGATGAGTAGAATGTATATTCTGGGGATGTTGGGTGGAGTGTTCTATAGGTATCTATTAAGTTCATTTGGTCAAGCATCAAGTTGAGGTTCTGGATCTCCTTATTGATTTTTTTTTGCCTCGATGATCTATTTAGGATTATTGGTGGGGTATTTAAGTCCCCAGCTATGATAGTGTTAGAGTCAATATCTTTTTTTAGTTTACTTAATAGCTGCTTTATAAAAACTGGTGCTCCTATGTTGGGTGCATATATGTTTAGGTTGGATATTTCTTGTTGATGAATGGAACCTTTTATAATAATGTGGTGTCCTTTTTTATCTTTTTAAATTTTTGAGAGCTTAAAGGTTATTTTGCCTGATATTAGGATCATGACTCCTGCTTTCTTTTGTGATTTGTTTGCCTGAAAGTTTTTCATCCTCTAGCTTTGAGACGATTTTCCTGGAGACAGCAAATTACGGGGTTGTTTGTTTTTATCCAGTTTGCCATTCTGTCTTTCTAATGCTGCATTTAGTCCATTCACATTCAGGCTGATTATTGAAATGTGAGAATTTGTTCCTGTCATAAGGTTCTTATAAGGCTGTTTTGTTTTTGTTTAGTTTTTTTGTTCATATATGTGTGTATTTTCATTTTTGTGTGTATGCTATGTGTTTTGCTGCTTCTGTGTTTGTTTGTGATCTTGTGAAGCATATCTAATTTCTTTAGTTTTTTCCTCTATTCTGTGCACAGCACTGTTTTAAGTGTCTCCTGCAGAGCTGGTCTGTAAACAGCATATTCTCTTAGGGATTGGATGTCTGGAAAGGATTGTAATTCTCCATTGCTGATGAAGGTTGCTTGACTTGGTAGGAAATTCTTGGTTGAAATTGATTATCTTTGAGAACTTTGAAGATTGGGATCCAATCCCTTATAGTCTGTAGTGTTTCTGCAGATAAGTTTGTAGCAATTATGATTGGTCTTCACTGGTAGGTCGTCTGACCTTTTTCCCTTTCTGCCTTTAGAATTTTTTCATGTATACCTCCTTTATGTAGGTAAATTACTGTGTATATAGAGGTTGGTCTTCTCATAAGATGTCTTGCAGGGGTTCCCTGAATCTCTTATGCTTGTATAGCCATCTCTCTGGCCAGATGGGGAAAGTTTTCTTGAATGACCTCATGGAATGTTTGTTCCAGGGTGTTTTCCATTTCTCTATTTCAAGTATTCTGATCAGATATAGTTTGGTTTCTTAAGAAAATTACACATCTTTTGGAGTGTTTCTTATTAAGTTTTTGAAATATATTTTTTAATAAGTTGGGTTAATTCCATATTTTGGTCTTGCAGCTCTGAGATTCTTTCTTCTGCTTGGTCAATTGTGCTTCCCAAGCTTGTGAGTTTGTTATTTATTGATTGATGGAGTTCTTTATTTCTGTTATTTCTAAGTACACTTTCTTGAGTCTGTCCAGTTCCATTGCAATTTCATTTAGCTTTAGCCCTTGCATTACTTGATTTTTATTCATTCTATCCAACAATTCTCTAATCTCTGTAAGTACTTTCTGGGTACTGTCATTTGGGAGATAGCCATTGTTTGTTCACCAGTAATTGTTCTTTCTAGCATTGATTCTTTGCTGGGGCTCTGATGGTTACCAACAGTTTTTCTTTTCTTTTTTTTTTTTTTGAGTTGGAGTCTCACTCTGTCGCCTAGACTGGAGTGCAGTGGCCACTCCTGGCCACCGCAACCTCGACCCGCTGGGCTCTGGCGATCCTTTCACCTCAGCCTTCCGAGTAGCCGGAATTACAGGTATGTGCTACCATGCCTGGCTGATTTTTTTATTTATTGTACAGTTGAGGTCTCACTGCCCAGGTGGGTCTCGAACCCGCAAGCTCAGGCAATCCACTCACTTCAGCCTCCCAAAGGCGCGTGATTACAGGCTGAGCCACCGAGCCCGGCTACCAACAGTTTTTCATTGGTTTTTCTTAATTTGAGCCATTTTCTTATATTTGTCTTTAATTCCACTGCTCAGTGGAAAATGGAGAAGGAGTCACTTCTGATATTTGCTCTACATTTTGTCCTTCCTTGAGCTGGGGTTCCAGGTTTATTCAGTTATGGAAAGGGCTGGGAGTGGGACTTTGTGCTGCTTATTTACAGTTTTGAACACTAACTAGGGGATGGGACAGGGGCTACAAGAACTCAGAACATATTGGAAGTCATATTGTTTGCTATCTGGTGAATGAGCCAGCTGGAACTCGCTCTGCACAATATGACTTTACAGTGGGTATGCTTGCATAGACCCTGAGTCCAAACAGGGTATGAGTGGGAAAGGAGAGAGAAGAAGGAGAGATAAAATGGAAAGAAAGAGAAAGAAAAAGAAGAAAGAAAACAAAACTTAGAAAGAACAAAGAGAGAGAAATAGAAGGAGGAAAGAAAGAAAAAACCAACCAACAAGCAAAGCAACCAAATGAGATAATCAAACAAACAAACCAATATCCACCCCCTCAAACAAAAATCTGTTGATAAAGAGTTGCTCAGCTTTAGTATGTCTCTTTGAGAGGGGGTCTCCCTCTTGTGATGGGTTCTGTGACTGCAGGTCTCTTACTGAAGGTTCCCTCTTTTCTGTTGAAACTTAAAATGTTAGAATTTTTACCTTCTGCAATTGATTACTGCCTGCAATCAGTAGCTGGTGCATGCCTGTATGAAGGAAGGAGGCTGAAATAACTTAACATTCAGTCTCTATTGTGATCTCACTCCCTTCTTTCCTCTCCCAACATGGTCACAGCTCCCAGGGCATCCAGTTCACATTGGAGGAATGGGGTTTCCTGTCTCTGACCTGCCCTCCTAATCTCTTTTGTTTGTTGCTAGGGCCAGAGTGGAGTCAACTAGGCACTCACCAGCTTCCTTCTTGTTCAGTTATGCTGTCTACACCTATTGCCTAGCAGCTAGCTCAGGGCAGATGGAAGATCATCTGTGATTCTGCATCTGCTGTTATCCACCAAAGCTTGTGGTCTGGGGGCAATGTTCTCTGAGGTCACAAAGAGCAGATTCAATGCAATGCAGAGAGCAGTGCTTGGTCTCAGGATACAGTTCTGCTGTTCCATGGAGGCTTCCCAGGTATTAGAGAGTCTGCTCAGTTCCTCTGCTGACTGCTATTCTTGCCACAAATGAGGTCGATAGCTTCCTCCTCAGCAGTTACCACAGTCTCTGGGTCTCTGGACCTGGTGACAAGGCTCTGGAGCGCAATACAGGCTTATGGTGGCCTCTCCTTATTGCTTCCTCATGACTCTGCTACAGGCTCCCTTACTTCACTCCCTCCACAGGCCTCGCTGCCAGTGTTCAGCCTGGTGCTATGGTGGTGGGGTCAGCAAACACTCCAGCAGTTCTTCCCAGGAAAAGCTCTGGTAATTTTATAAAATGGTGCTCAGCTTCTATACTCCAGGAAGTGCTAGGGTCCAAACAGAGCAGCTGTGGCACCAGCAGCTTCACCAGGAGGGCCTTGTCCACTTGCTCTCAATTCCCCACTCAATAAGTCTCTCACACTCCCACTTACACTAAGAAATACATGCAGAATTGTCCACACAATCACTCACACACACACAGGGACTTGTGCAGTCCAACTGGCTACACTGCCATCTTCCCAGAAATCCTCTCTACTCATTCTTTAAGACTCAGTTTAAGTATTTCGTTCATGTAGTCTTTCTCCCTTCCCACATCCAAGGAAATTTTAGAGACTTCCTCCTTTTGTATCCCTTAATACTCCATAAATGTATCATCATGACATTGAATTTTTTGTTGAAAATAAAATAAAATAAGACATAATACAGAAATATTCCATGTACCATTTACTCAGTTTCCCCCAATGGTAACATCTTGCAAAATTTTAGTACAATATCACAATCAAGTTATTTCTTTGATATAATTACTCATCTTATTCTGATTTCCCCAGTTTTGTTGTAATCATGTGTATTTGTTCTATGAAATATTATCATATGTGTAAGTTCATGTATCCACTACCAAAGTCCAGATGTAGAACAATTCCATCACCATGGAATCGCTTTTGTTGCCCTTTTATAATCACATCTACTTCTTTCCCACCTCCCCAGCTTAGTCCCTGACAATCACTAATCTGTCCTCTGGTTCTACAATTTAGGCATTTCAAAGTATTATAAAAATGAAATCTTTCAGTATGGAAACTTTTGTGACTGAGTTTTCTTTTCACTCAACATAGTTCCTTGGAGATCAATTTGGGTTGTTGCATGTATCAGTAGCTTATTCCTTTTATTGCTGAGCAGTGTTACATTGTATGGATGTATCATGGCTTGTTTATCTATTTACTAGTCGAAGGACAATTTTTTTTCAGTTATGGGCTATAACAATTAAAGCTTCCATTTGTGTACAGTACAGGTTTTTGTGTGAATATAAGTTTTACTTTCTCGTAGACAAATACTCAGGAGTGGAATTGCTGGATATAGTGGAAGTACCAGGGAAGTACATCTCCTTTTATCAAGAATGCATAAACCTTCTCCAAATCCTTTCTCCACCTCATTTCCTCTTCAATCTCATTGGCTAGAATTAGTGGCAAGAAAGACTGTAAAAAATGATAATGCTTAGATATCTCAAACAAAATTGGGGTTGTGTTAGCAAAGATGAAGAGGATATTGATTTGAATTTAACAATGCCTGGTAAAATGCTGATGTTCCAGCACAAAATAAGCTGAATAGAAGAAAGTATATTATAGTAATTGTTGTGTGCTGAATGGTGGTTCCCCCCAAAATACGTCCATGTCTTAATACCTGGGATATGTGAATATTACTTATGTGATAAAAGATGTGATTAAGGTTAAAATCTTGTTTGTTTGTTAAGATACAGACAGAAGAGGAGAGACAGAGACACACATAGAGAAGGTGATGTGAGGGTGGAGGTATATATCAAAGTGATGTGGCTACAAGCCAAGGAGTACTGAAGCCTTCAGGAGCTGGAAGAGGTAAGGAACATATTTTCTCTTAGACTCTCTGGAGGGAGCATAACCCTGCCAACACCATGATTTTCAAACTTCTGGTCTCCACTACTGTGAGACAATAGATAGCTGTTGTTTTGTGTCACCCAACTTGTGGTAATTTGTCATGCTGGTTACAGGAAAGTAATACAGTAATTAAGAGCAGTGACATTAGAGTCAGATATGAATTCAAGGTCTTCTTCAGCCACTTACCAGTACTAGGAATTTGGAACTTATCCCCAATCCCTGACAAAGATAATTGCTGTGATAATCATTATCTAAAACTACCTTTTTCTAACTCCCTTAGTCCATTACTTCACATGGTCACTCCTACTTTGGTCTCTATAGATTCAAGCTTGCACACATGTTGAAAATGGTTCTGAGTGACCCTGGGCAGGAAGCATGTAGGAAGCACTGAAAAAGTAACGAACTTTTCTAAGTTTTCTCATCTGTAAAATGGTGATTCAACATAAAAAATTTAGCAGGTGCCTGAACATAGTAAGCACTTATTAATTTTTAGCTATTAGTGTTATTAAGACAGGCAAAGCTCCAAAAGAATTCAAGAAAAGCATTGGCATTAGCATATAATCTCTCTCTCTCTCTTTCTCTCTCTATCTGTCCATCTCTGTCTCTCTCCCAGAATTATTATTTCCATAAAGCATACGTCATTTTCATTATGTAATCTGAAAGCAGTAAACAGTATACTCCCAACAATGATTTATGCCTGCATTGATCTATTTTCAGAGACATAAAAGTGCACAATGCCATATTCATTTCTATACTTAAGAATATATTCTTTTCCTCTAGGTCTGAACACATAGTTTTTCAGTGTTGACAGGGAAAAATGCCATAATGTTAATGTATTGACAAATCTCCTATGTCTATTAAGCTAAGACTCTTGACATTGCAATACTAGTCCTCTACAGCTATCAAGAGAGTTCCTCAATATCAGTAATGAGTTCATCAGGTAGTAGTAGTGTTGCTACAGGAAGTTCTGGGCTGGAAAATAATGTAATATATGGTATAATACTTCATTTTAATTATGTGGTTCAAAAAAGGTAACATGTAAGAGTTACAATTAGTTTTAAATGGATCTACCTAATCAAACACTAAACAGTTAAAGTGTGGAGTTCCCATCAGAGATCTTAATATATTTGCTAGTTCTGTGTTTGGAAAGTAAGCATGGAACTGTCAAGTTCCTAAAATGAAAAATGATTCTGTGAATTGTAGGTTTCTATCTGACACAGAGATTTTGTTTTTCATTTGGGGACCATGTCTGGACCTTTGTCAGACTTAAACGGAGGAGATCCTGGTAGGTTATTAGGACTTCAGGGCTTCAAGAACTTTTTGAAAGAGTGAAACATACTCTCATGTCTTTACAAGTGTCAAAAGCTCCATGCTTTTCAAATCTATCATAATGGCCTTTTCAAATCTATCATAATTCCTACAAAATTGGAGGAAGTTTTGTTATAAGAACATGAAAATGTAAAGCATCTTGCAATATATCTCAATAGAAAATTATTACTAAAAGAAAAAAAATGTTTGCTTTCTAGAAATAAGATCTGGTAATTTTGCAGGTTACACATAACTCAGGACATATATTTTAGGTAAGAGTTTTCTCTTTGAACTCATCCCGAATGCCTAACAAAGATAATTGCTCTGATGGTCATTATCTAGAATTATCTTTTGCCCACTCTGCTAGTTCATTTCTTTAGACAGTTACTCCTACTTTTGTCTCTATATATTCAAGCCTTGCACACATGTTGGAAACTATTCTGAGTGACCTTGGGCAGGAAGCATGTAGGAAGCTCCAACCTATAAAAGAGTTTGGCTTAGTATCAAGCTTCTCTCTTGTTGCTGATACCCTATGTCTGTTATTCAAATCCCATAATTAGATAGCAACTTTTTGTGGCTCTGACTCTTTGGTCTGAGATTTCTGTTCCCGATCAACACTCCTGGATTTCTGATCTTGCTAATTGTCCTCCTAGATCTGACCCACTTTCTGGACCTAAGCTCCTTAACTTGGCTCATTCTTCAGGATTTGGATGATGCAACATAATGACTGGAAGAAAATTGAGGGGTCATCTAGTCTAAGTCCTTCATTTTACAGAGAAGAAAATTGAAAAATTTACGTTACCTTTTTCCCTGGCCCTATAATATCTTCCTGCTTCTCTTGGCCTTAGCTAACCCCCCTACAATTCTTTTTTCTGCCCTACTCAAAATATTATCCTTTTTCCAGTCTAATAAAATTGCCAGCCAGTCACTCACCTAATCCTACCATGTCTCTCATTACAAGTATCAATAACACGAGCTTTGTGGCTAAGTAAACTGGATAATTCCTAACATGAAATAGTCTTACTGTGACAGTATCTAAACCAGATGATATTAAAGCACAAACCTTGGACAAATACTAATAATTATACAATGTGCTAAAAAACATCTACTAAGATAAAAGCTTAACAGTAGAGGAAAGAGAGAAAGTTCTCAGAAACTGTTAAAAATTCAAGAAAGGATGAATATTCCTTCAGAAAACAGCATAAACAAATTTTTATACAAGATTATAAAGTTGTAGCTATTTCAAGGCTATTGCTAAAAGAGCCGTTGCCATTGTGTATAAACTTAAAATAATCTTATCTGTTAGTGACTTCTAATTACAAAAGTAATGTACAGTGGAGTATTTCATTATTTAACAGTTCAGTAAAAAAAAAAAAATCTCCTGGTTAAGGAGAACACATTTATAGAGGTACTTACCCTCTTAGCACACTGTTATTTTGCTACTTTTTCTTTCCTTTAATCATGTGGGAAAAAAAATATAAGGACTTATGATTGTTGCTTGACAGTGTCAGAAAGGCAGACCAAACTCATCCTTGGGCTTAGCAGGAAGTAACTAAAAACCAAATTACCTTTGTCACTGTGACATAGGTGTAGAATTCAACAGATATGATTGTAAATAATCGGTAGTTAAATCAGGCAGTCCAAGTGGTGTGTCTCAGAAGAATAGACAGGATTGGAAAGAATACATTCTCCCTCTCTCTCTCTCTCCCCCCCCCCCTCTCTGTCCACTCTCCTCTCTCCCCTCTCCTCTCTCTTTCAGAATTTGGAAAAACCAGGTAAGGAAGAAGGCAGGCATAATCAAGCATATGCTGCAAGTTCAATCATGGAATTGTTCCTTGGAGTGCAGAGCACACCTACAGAGGAAGGCTTTGTCTACTTTAGTCTTTTTCCTGCTCTAGACTGTAGCATTTAATAGCTATGATGTATTGGCTACTATTTGCTTGGCACTGTTTACAATGCTTTACATGTCTTATCTCATTTAATCCTTATGACAGCCCTATGAAGTACATACTGTCATCCTCACTGTAGAGGAGATGAAACTGGGGCATGAAGAATAAGTCACTTGCCCGATTTCTCACAGCTAGTATGTAGGGAAACTGAGATTTTAATGCAACAGATTGATTACAGGGTTATCTAAGTTGTAACTATTGTGTTAGATTACTTCCTATACATATTTATGCTTTTGACCATCCTGAGTCTTTCCCTACTCTGACTCCAGCACTTACAGTAGAAGTCTATGACAATTTGAGAACTCTTTAGGGCATACAGACAAGATCTATGAACTCTAAGACTCTGTTCTTAGGCTACCTCAGCATCAAGAGACTAAAACTTTGAATACCCATTGTGTATTCCTGCTTAGATGGATAGGAACCACATAGAGCCTGCTCTTGTGTTATATTAAACACCTGTAGAATTCCTTCCACCCAGGGTCTGGCCCTACATGAATCTCAATATGAATAAAGGATATTTTCAAAAACTTGAAGCTTGTTCCTATTCTGCAATATGTGTCTTTCATAAAAACTTTCAATCACCCAGGAACGCCTTCAGGGACAGTTTGACCTAGAGGTTTTTTCTGGCATGGCTACATCTTCTATAAAGTGTCTGAATCTCAAGAACTGATTTATAATCAGGTTATCCAGGTAGAGAGAACTACATGTATGAAGGTCCAAAAAGAGAAACTGAAAGTCTAATATGACTAGAACACAGAGCAAGAAGGAAAGTGGTACATAAAGAAACTGGAAAAAAATATACTGCAATAGTTACAGACTTTGGGGTCAAGGTGCTTGTGGTTTAATCCTGGGCTCTGACACTAACTTGGGCAAGTTACTAAACTATTTAAAGCCTCAACTTCCTCATCTGTAACTGAGAAAATAAATAGTACCTACTATTTATGGTAAATAGTTGTGAGGTCAGCTTAAGATAATCTATGCAAAGCTTTTTGTACTTATAGTAAATATTCTATAAATCTAAACAGTAGCACACAAACACAAGTGATATAGATGTAAATATAGATATAAAAAGGGAGCTAGAAAGAGAGACAGACACCCCATAACTTGAAGTCTTAGAGAGTCTTGTAACATATGGTAAGGACTTGAAACTTTATTCTAGGGTAATTGTAATATATTAAAGGGTTTTAAGGAGACAAATAGCAATAGAAAATTTTCTAAAAGAGATAGACTAAGCTGACAAGTACTCTGCCTTTCACACCTTTACTTCTTTACTGTTACCTCTTTCTCTTGAACATGGCCACATGTAGAACAGCCACCTTGTAATATACTTGCATTTAAAAATATTTCCCTAGATGTACTGTTGGCAATAGGATTTAGACTGTGACAAGTGTCACAGGTTTCGGGACCAGTTAGGTGTCGGTTGCAGTTGTCCAGGGGAAAGATGGTGGTGTCTTAGACTAAGGTAGTGGCAGAGTGGATAGAGATAAAGTGGGAAGAGAGACATATTTGAGATATATTTAGGAAGTAGAAGGGACAGGAATTGGTGACCAGTTGTTGCAGGTGAACTGAGACTTGACAGTCACTTTTTCTCTTTTTTGTCCTCCTCCTTCTGACCTCAGAGAATTTAGAGATTGCTGAAGAACAGGACCAGTCGATGACAAATTAGTATATGACACTCTGTGATGCATCTCAGATCTAGGAGGGATCTATTATTATTATTGTTATTGTTATTATTATTATATTCACCATCGTAAGACCACTGTATTAGTTTTGGTAAAGAAATGTGTTTGATTTTAGATACTCTACAAAAGACCTAGCCCCATTACAGCTTAGACTAGATGATCTGTACATTTTCTGACCCCACCCCCCACACACATCTATAGACTTTATGAAGAGGCAGCATTCAACATTTGGCACTTTGGACTTTGACAAACCCTGAAGAAGTATTAGGACTTGATTGTTACTGTAGGGCTCTTTGTAAGACAGCATATACTCAGAAAGTTGGCCGGGGAGAGAAGGAGTAAAAAAGAAAAGGGTTGTTGCTGGAAGACTAGATATAGTGAAAGTTATGGAAATTAAGAGCAGAGAAATAGAGAGATTGAGTAATTAAGGAATGAGGGAGATCCATTTGGTTCACCCTTCAAAGTCCTAGGGAGTAGCTATATACTACCACCTCCTCCACAAAGGAGACCTAAACAGATCTTACCCATTATGCAATATAGGAGAGTAAAGTAACTATCAGAAGCACTATGCTAGCTTCTTCCTGTACCAACTTTGGAACAATCATATGAACCCCTTTAATAAAAAACTGTTTAAACATTCATTATGGTCCATTGTGTATTCTTTTATAGGAAAGATAGACTTCACAGTATTGGATCAAAAGAGAAGTCGCATTTCCCTTCTCTCCAGTTGTTGACAAGAGTGGCAACACCTTTAATAATGTGGAGTACTAAGTAGCAATGAACATTTTCTTTCAGACAGCACCCTAACTGGAGAAATAGTTAATTCTCATCTCCTCATTCCTACCTGTCTTTCTGTAAGAGAAAAAAAAAAGTATGTATAAAGAGCTACTACATGAGTTAGAATTGAATTTGGGGCATCTGGCAGACACATCTAGATACCTTTCCAATATCGATTCTTTCATTTCCTCTTAAAACCCTAATTGTGATCAAAGCAATTCACCCGTTTAGAATTTCCTGACAATCAAGATTGGCCATGTGATCAGTTCTGGCCAGCAAGATTTAATAATATATTGTTAAAGGAGACATGCAGGAAAATTTTCTAAAAGAGATAGACTAAGCTGACAAGTACTCTGCCTTTCACACCTTTACTTCTTTAGTGTTACCTCTTTCTCCTGAACATGGCCACATGTGGAACAACCACCTTGTAATAATGTATGACTGTCACACAATGAGAATGATTATCACATGCTGAGAAAAGAAGATGAGAAATATAATATTCTTGAATAACTGCACCAACATCAGACTGCCTAGCTCAGGACTTCATGTTATGTGAAATAAATAAACCTAACTGTTGAAAGTACTGAATCAGGTTTACTCTTACTTGCACACAAATGCAGTCCTAACAGACACAGGGTACTTAAGAGATTAAGGAGTAACTGATGACTTCAAGTTTCTGACTTCAACAATGCAGTAGTTGGAATACTGATCCTCCTCCAAAGATATCCATGTCCTAATCTCTGGGACCTATAAGTATCACTTTAAATCCTTTAAATGGTAAAGGAGAATTAAAATTTAAAATGGAATTATGGTTGCTAATCAGGTGACCTCAAAGTAGGGGAAATTATTCTGAGTTATCTGAGTGGACCAAATGAAACTTTTTATTTTATTTTAAAGATGTGGGGTACAAATTTAGAATTAGGTATACAAATGGTAATCATACAAGTAGAGTTTGGGACTCTCTTTGGTCCACACTTTGCCTGGTTTGAGATCAGGTACCCTTACTGGTGTTATATGCCCCCCTCCCTCCCATGGCAGTTTCCAGTTATTGCCAATCACTCTCTTATACTATTATGGTAAATGTTCAGGGTCTGCTTATGAGTGAGAACATGTGGTACTCAGTTCTTTGTTTCTGTGATAGATCACTGAGTATTATAGACTCTAAATCTATCCAAGTTGCTATGAAGTTCACAAGTTTGTCCTTCTTTATGGCTGCACAATATTCTATCCTTTAGAGGTACCATATGTTTTTTAATCCACTCCAGTTTCAGTAGGCAGCATGGTTGGTTCCAAGTTTTTGCTATTGTGAATAGTGCTGCAATAAACATGCGTATGCAGGTAGATTTTTTGTAGAATGATTTGAGTTCCTCTGGGTATATTCCCAGTTAGGGAGATTGCTGGGTCATATGGAAGGTCAACTTCCAGTTCTTTTAGAAATCACTACACTGTTTTCCATACAGGTTGAACTAGTTTGCATACCTACTAGCAGTGTAGAAGTGTTCCCTTTTCTCTACATCCTTGCCAGCACCTGCTGTTCTTTGTTTTATTAATGATGGCCATTCATACTGGGATTAGGTGGTATCTCAATGTGGTTTTGATTTGCATTTCTTTGATGATTACTGAGGCTGAACACTTTTTCATGTGTCTGTTGGCTGCCCGTATGTCTTCTTTTGAGACCTGTCTATTCATGTATTTTGCCTACTTTTTAATGGGTCTGTTTGTTTTTTTCCCCTTCGGCATATTTGAGTTCCTTGTAGATCCTAGATGTCAGGCCTTTGCCAGATATACAGTTGGCAAATATTTTTTGCCATTCTGTGGGCTGTCTCCCCACTCTCTTGATGGTTTCTTTTACTTTGCAGAAGCTTTTTATTTTAATGTTGTCCCTCTCGTTTATCTTATCTCTTACAGCATGGACATCTGGGCTTTTGATCAGGAATTGGTTGTCTCTTCTGATTCCCATAAAGGTGTCTCCTGCATTTTCTAAGATTCTTATAGTTTGAGGTTTTATGTTTAGGTCTTTGTTCCATTTAGAGTTTGTTTTTGTGTATGGTGATAGATAGGGGTCTTGTTTCAATCTTCTGCATGTTTTCCCAGCACCATTTACTGAATGAGTTCTCTCCCAGTGGTTATTGGTGGAGGCTTTGCCAAAGATGAGTTGGTTGAGAAATTGGGGTTTTGGTTCTGGAATCTCTATTCTGTTCTATTGGTCTATATGCCTGTTCTTGCACCAATATCAGACTGTTTCAATTATTATAGCCTTATAGTAAATTTTAAATTCCAGAAGAGTGACACCTCACACTTTGTTTCTTTTGCTGAGGATTAGTTTGGCTATCTGTGGTTGTTTATACTTCCATATTAATTTCTGTATTGTTGTTTAGAGGTCTGAGAAGAAGACTGCTGGCAATTTAATGGGCATTGCATTAAATCTACAGGTTGCCTTGGGTAGGATGGACATCTTAATGATGTTAATTCTTCTAATCCATGAGCATGGAATATTTTTCCATTTGTTTGTGTCTTCTTGGATTTCTTTGAGCTGTGTTTGGTAGCTTTTACTGTAAAGGTCTTTCACTTATCTGGTTAAGAAGATGCCAAAGTATTTTATATTTTTTTGTGGCTATTATGAATGGGATTGTGCTTTTTATTTGGTTCTCTGCCTATTTGTTGTTGGTGTATAGGAATGTTACTGTCTTTTGCATGTTGATTTTGTACCCTGAGACTTTGTTAAAGTCCTTTATCAGTGCAAGGAGGTTTTTGACAGATTCTCTTGGTTTTTTGAGATACAGGATCATATCATCAGCAAAGAGAGATGAGTTAACTTCCTTTTCTCCTATTTGAATACCCCTGATTTCCTTCACTTGTCTGATGACTCTAGCTAGGACTTCCAACATTATGTTGAACAAGAGAGGTGAGAGTGGGCAGTCTTGTCTTGTTCTGCTTTTCAGGCGAAATGCTTCCAATTTCTGTCTGTTTAGTAATATGTTGGCTGTGGTTTTACTGTCGATGGCTCTTACTATTTTGAAGTATGTTTCTTCTATGCCTAGGTGTTCGAGGGTTTTGGTTTTTTTTTTGAGTTGGAGTCTCACTCTGTCGCCCAGACTGGAGTGCAGTGGCCGCTACCGGCCACCGCAGCCTCGACCTGCTGGGCTCCGGCGATCCTTCCACCTCAGCCTTCCAAGTAGCCAAAATTGCAGGCATGCACTACCATGCCCGGCTGATTTTTTGATTTATTGTAGAGATAAGGTCTCGCTGCCCAGGTGGGTCTCGAACCTGCGGACTCAGGCAATCCACTCACCTCAGCCTCCCAAAGGCGTGGGATTACAGGCTGAGCCACCGAGCCCGGCTTCGAGGGTTTTTCTCAAGAAGGAATGCTGGATTTTATCAAAATGTTTTTCTGCATCTAATTATATAATCATGTGTTGATGTATATGTTGATGTATTGAATTACATTTATGGCCTTGTGGATGTCCTGCATCCCAGGGATGAAACCTACTTGGACTTGGTGGATGATTTTTGAGATGTATTGTTGGATCCAATTTGCTAGAATCTTGTTGAGAATTTTTGCTATTAGCCTGCAGTGTTCTCTCTCTCTCTCTCTCTCTCCCCCCCCCCTTTTGCTGGATCTTTACCTGGTTTAGGTATCTGTGATGTTCGCTTCATAAAATGATTCTGTCTTTGCCTGGAATATTTTCAGTAGGATTGGTATCAGCTCCTTTTTGTATATTTGTAGAATTGCACTGGGAAGCCATCTGGTTCAGGACTTTTTTTGGTAGGTAATTTTCTTATGACGAAGTCAATTTTCTGGATTGTTATCAGTCTATTTAGTGTCTCAATGTCTTCTTGTTTCAACCTTGGGAAGTTGTGTGATATCGGAAAGTCCTCCATTTCATTTAGGTTATCGAATTTGTTTCCATACAGGTGTCCATAGTATTCTATGCTGATCTTTTCTATTTCTTCAGAGTTGGTTGTGATTTGATCCTTTGCATTTCTGATTGTGCTTATTGGGGCATTTTCTCTCTTTTTCTTGGTCAATCTGTCTAGGGGTCCATCAAACTTGTTTATCTTTTCAAAGAACCAACTTTTTGTTTTGTTGATTTTTTCTGTTATTTTTGTCTTCTGTGTTCCTTATATGGGTTTTTACTTTGGTGGCCTGCATTCTTCTGCTGAAATTAGGCTTTTGGTGGTCTTGCTTTTCCAGCTTAGGTGATTTGTTAGGCTGCTATCTTGTTCTCTATTTTCTTGATGTGTGTTGGTAGAGATATGAATTCCCCTCTTAGTACTGATTTCGTGTCATCTCAGAGGTTTTGGTAAAGCTCTGTCTTTGTTTTCATTTGTTTCCAAAAATCTTTTAATTTCTGTTTTGATTTCTGTGTTGGCCCAGTAATTGTTCAACATCATGCTGTTTAGTGTCTCTGTCTTTGTGGGTTTTGGGGGAATTTTATTGTTTATATTTATTTTTATTCCACCGTGGTCTGAGAAGGTGCATGGCAGTATTTTAATCTTATGAAATTTGTTTATGCTTGATTTATGGATGAGGATGTGATCCACCTTGGAGTATATTCCATGTGATGATGAGTAGAATGTATATTCTGTGGTTGTTGGGTGGAGTTCTGTAGGTAACTATTAAGTCCATTTGGTAAAGCATCAAATTGTGGTTCCAGATCTCTTTGTTGATATTTTTTTTGCCTCTATGATCTATCTAAGGTTGTTAATGGGATTTTTAAGTCTCCAGCTATGATTGAGGATTAGATACAACATCATTTTTTTAGTTTACTTGCTAATTGCTTTACAAATGCTGCCATTCCTGTATTGGGTCCATATATGTTTAGGATGGATATTTCTTATAGATGGATTGAAACTTTTACCAAAATGTAGTGTCCTTCCATATATATATATTTTTTTTTTTTTTTTTTTTTTTTTTTAGTTGGAGTTTCACTCGGTTGCCCAGACTGGAGTGCAGTGGCCGCTCCCGGCCACCGCAGCCTCGCCTGCTGGGCTCCAGCAATCCTTCCATCTCAGCCTTCCAAGTAGCCAGAATTACAGGCGTGCGCTACCACACCTGGCTGATTTTTTGATTTATTGTAGAGATGAAGTATCGCTGCCCAGGTGGGTCTCGAACCCATGGACTCAGGCAATCCACTTACCTCAGCCTCCCAAAGGCGCGGGATTACAGGCTGAGCCACCAAGCCCGGCTTTTCCATATATTTTTAAAGTTTTTGATAGCTTCAAGGTTATTTTGTGTAATATTAAAATCATGACTCCTGCCTACTATTGTGATCCATTTTCCTGGAAATTCACTTTCAATCCTCTAACTTTGAGTGGGCATCCCTCGTGGTGAGATGTATTTCCTGGATGCAGAAAATGTTTTGGTCTTGTTTTTTTAATCTAGTTTGCCATTCTATATCTTTTCAGTGGTGAATTCAGTCTAATCATGTTCAGGTTGATTATTAAAATGCGTTTTTCTCTATCATGAGGTTTTTATAAAGCTTTTTTGTTTTCTTTTAACTTTTGGGCTGCTGTATGTGTGTTTTCAAGTTTGAAGTCACAGTGTATTTTCTGTTGATTCCGTGTTCTCCTGTTCTCTTGGGAAGTGTGTGGTCATTCTTGTTTTTCCTTTATTCTGTGCTTAATACCTTGATAATGTCTCCTGTAGCTCTGGTCTGGAAGCTGAATAATTGCTTAAGGATTGGATATCTGGGAAAAATTTTAATTCTCCATCTCTGATGAAGCTGAACTTGACTGGGTAGGAAAATCTTGGTTGAAATTGTTTCTTTGAGGTCTTTGAAAATTGGACTCTAGTCCCTTCTAGCTTGTACTGTTTCTGCCAGTAGGTCTGCTGGTATTCTGATTGGTCTTCCCCAGTAGGTAGCCTGACCTTTCTCTTTCACTGCCTTTTGGATTTTTTTCTTTTGTACCTACTTTGTGTAGGCAAATTACTGTGTCTCTAGTGGTTGGTCTTCTCATTTGATGTATTGCAGGGGTTCTCTGTATCTCTTGAGTTTGTATGGTTGCATCTCTGGTGAGATGGGGAAAGTTTTCTTGGATAACCTCCTGTAATACCTGCTTTGAGGTGTTCTCCATTTCCCTTCCTTCTTCTGGGATACCAATCAGGCATAAGTTCAACCTCTTGATATAATTGCACATCTCTTGGAGGCTTTGTTTTTTCTTTCTCAGTTTTCTTTCGGTGTTTTTTACAGATCAGATTAATTCCATGTTTTGATCTTCAAGCTCTGAGATACTTCTGCTTGGTTAATGCTACTTTCCATGCTTGACATCTTGTTATTTATATCCTGGATGAAGTTTCTATAGCCAAAATCTCTGTCACAAGTTCTTTCAGTGTTGCATCTTGTCTTTCTTGAGTCTTATTCACTCTTTCCATCCATTCACTAATCCCTGTTGTATTCTGGGGCCATTCATTGGTGATTTCCATTCCTTGGTCTCTGAGGTCTGATTTTTCAAACATTTTCTCTTTGGTACACTGGGAATTACCTGTGTTCTTCCACTGATTTTTCTTCGTTTGTGACAGAGCTCTTTCTTTTCTCTTTAGTTCCATTATTCAGTGGCAATTGGATGGGCTTCCCACTTCTGATGTTTGCCCAGTCCTCTATTTCCATGATCAGGGTTCTGATCTTGTTCTATTTTGAAACCAGGCTGAGGGTGGGAAGCTTTGCTTTCTCTTGTAGTTTTGAGAGTTGAATAAGGAGGAGGATGGGGAACTAGGATTCAGAAGCTATTTGCAAATCACAATGTTCAGCAATGGGGATATGGACTCCCTGAGATCCACTCCCACCACCACCACTCTATATGGTGATGCCATGGGTACATGTGTGCATCCCCTGAGTCCAAGATAAGTAACAGCAATATGGAGAACAGAGAAAAGTAAAATGAAATAGAACAGACAATAATAATAATAATAATAATAAAACAGAAAAACAAAAGCAAAGAAGAACATTAAAACACACACACAGACACATAAACAAAAACCATAACAGGAAAAAACAAACAAAAAAGAAATACAGACAAAAAAACAGGAAAACTAAACACACATACGTGTGCCCAACAAAAAAATAAAATATGAAAAAAAGAAAGAAAAAAGAAAACAGAAGAGTGGGGCAATGAAAATCTAGCTCTCACACACGTTCATGCACAAATTAAACCAAAACAAGAGAACAAAAAAGAAAAACCAAAAGATGAACACTTAATCACTCATGTACATACATAAACAGAAAACAAAAAAAAAGAAGAAAAGTAAAGAAGAAAGGGAAGGAATGCAAATTGATCCCTCACATACACATTCACACACAAAAAAGAAAAATTAAAATTTCTGGGCATTAAGCGCCCTCTTGTGGCCTATTCTGTAATTGTTCCTCTCAGCTGCTCACAAGTAAGCCTGTCTACTTTTTCCTGCAGGGTTCAGACTCCTTCACAATCTCCACAGTGCGAGACCCAAGGGGGAGGAGGGGGCAATGGGGGACATCAGTCCTCCCCTCCCACTTTCAAGTAGTCAGGGAGATCCCTCCAGTGGGGAGTTATGGGATTATCTCCTCCCTAGGTGTTTGTGGGGAGTGCCCCAGCCAGGCTTATCCTAGAATATAGTCCTCCTCTCATGGCTGACATCCAGACTCCACCTGGATTCATTCCTCTCAGTTGTGCCCCAGCCATGTGGGTCTGATGTTCAGAGGACTTCGGGAGGAAGGGTTTGGGTCAGCTCAATACTCACCACTGATCTCTTGGAGGGTCTTCCTTGTCCTTTTCTGGTCACACCCTTTGTCCCACAGGTGAATCAGAGTAGGGGGTGGGGTGCTTGAGACTCTGAAATCATCTTTTCCCTCCAAAATGTGTGTTTTCAGGATATTCCCTCTAGGTCATGATCCACCCCAGAGTAGTTAACCCACCAGTCACAGAGATTGGGTCTGTTGCTTCTTGGTGGGAGCAATGAAGCACTTCCCTGCCTAGTTTTCAGGATGGTGGCAGGATGCCTGTTTTGTCTTCTCCAGTGGGACTCTACCTCTGGCTCCCTCACTGCACTCCCCCCACTTCCCTTGCTGCCAGTGTCTGACCAGGCACTGTGGTGGTGAGGCAGAGACTGAAGCTGGCAGTCACTCTGGACAGCTCCTTCCTGGGAAGAGCTTTGTTGATTTTAGAATCAACAAATCAACTTGGTTTCTGTGCCCTGGAAAGCATAGGGTCCAAGCAAAGCAACAGTGGCACCAGGAGAGCCCTGGCCACTTACTCCTGAGTCCCCACTCAGTCACCAACTCACACGCCCACTTACTCACAGACACATACACAAAATTATCTATATACCCACTCACTCACTCACACAGGGACTTGCATAGCCTGACTGGTTTCACCACCATCTTCCCCTTCTTAAAAGTAGAAGAGAGAGGCAGAAAAGGAGTTTGGAGTGATGCAGTATGAGAAGGACTTAACCCATTATTTCTGGCTTTGAAGATGGGGCATGTGACCATGAGCCAGGGAACAATGGGAAGCCTCTAGAAACTGGAAAAAGCAAGGAAATGGATTCTTACCCTACATAAGAAGGAATCCAGCCATGTCTATACCTCAATTTAAACCCACCAAGACCCATGTCAGACTTCTGACCTACAAAACTGTAAGAAAATAAATTTGTACTATAAACCAAGTTTGTGTTAATTTGTTACAGTAGCATAGGAAACTGACACAAGCAACTAGTTAGATGAGCTCACTTTTAGAAATATTGAATTTTTAAAGCTTCTGATATATTCAAGTTGAGATATAGTCACATGGGAAGATCAGGAAGATGTCTAGAGTGCAGATATAGAATTGGGAGTTATTAAAGATAATTAAAACAATTAGGATAAATGAAATTGCTTAGGGAGAATTAGGAGGGTTAGAAGCAAAAAAGGGCCTAACTCTGAATAGTGGAGTAGGGGGAGAAGCCAGCAAAACAGCCTGAGAAGATGTCAGAGAGTTAGGCATCAAACAAGGAGATCACAGAATCACAAAACCAAAAAAAGAATCTTTCAAGAAGGCTCATTGGTGATGAAAGCTGATAGAGGTAAAAGAAAGACTAGAAACCATACGTTAAATTTTGTGACAGAAGTAGTTGGTGCCTTTGGGGAAGAGCAATTTGAATGGAGTAGTAGACATCAAAGCTAAATTGGTGTGAGTTGAGAAAACAGTGAGGTAATAGCTGTGGGAAAACATGATATTAAGGGAGTATGT
Source organism: Carlito syrichta (assembly GCF_000164805.1). NCBI lineage: Eukaryota > Metazoa > Chordata > Mammalia > Primates > Tarsiidae > Carlito > Carlito syrichta. Next base: position 445,197 of record NW_007259935.1, read on the forward strand.
TTATCTAGGTGCTTCCAGAAGCAAACATAAGAATGCAATTAGACTATGCAAGAATATTTTTATTAGTGGAACTTGTTAGAGAAATTGGGGGAGGGTTCTTGGAAAGCCTAGGAAAGTCTGGCTACCAGTGAAGAAGAGAAGGAAGAAAGTTTTCTATACAACTGTGCAATCTAAGGAAAGATAAGCAAAGCCACTAGGGAATCCTCAAGCCGAAATCAGCCATCAGAGAAGTCATGTCACCCTCAAAAATGGACCTTAGTATCCCTCATGTTTTAGGCATAAACTAGGAACAGCCTGGGGAAACATAGCCTCCAAGCAAACACAGAGATGGATTTTAGAGCACAGCAGTTGGGGCCTTTGGCTAGAGGTCTGTGAGACACATTCTCATGGCTTCCATAGAGGGTGTTTCTTTTTTTCTTTTTTTAGAGATTAGTGTGTACTTCAAATGATGGAATTAAGGCACTAAGGAAGGAGAAGTTGAAGATATCAAGGCGGGAAATAGGATAATTGATAGATCAAGGTGCAGGCAAAGACTGGGGAGTGTGAGAGTTAGAGAACAGGCAAAACTGTTGCCCTGAGATGGGACTTGTTGAAACAAGAGGGTAAATGCAAGACTATTTGTAGGTTTTGGAATTCCCATCTGATAGGTTCCATTTAATTTTTATATTACAAGGTGAAGTCATCTCCTGAGAATAGGGCTATGCAAGTGGGGGTGGGTCAAAGTTCAAGAAAAGGTGTAAAATAAATCACTGGGGATTTTGAGTGTGACCTCTCTCAAGGTCAGATTTTTGGGCAATGCTAATGGCCCAGTTAAATCTGAAGGTCGTGGATCTACAGTGACCTTAATCGACTCCTATTCTTCCAGCTGTTTCATTTTCTTACCACAACCTGGCCTTCTCACTGGCCTGTTGACATGCTAGAGGTCTATGTCCATGAATAGTAACAACACCCTTTCAACTATAATTACTTCTTCCTCTCAACTCCAGGTTTTTGACAGGAGCAAGAGCCTCCAGCTCTTGTAAATTTACTTCCTAGAAATTTCTTCAGCCTGCCATTCCTCTCATTCCTTATTCTCACTGCTTCAGTTATAGGACTCATTACCTCTGCCTTCTAACTGGTTGCCCTGTTTCTCATATCGTCTTTTTCAAATTTTTCTTTCACACAGCCATCAGAGAAATCAGTGTAAAATATAAAATCTGATCATGGTCATTTAAAACCCTTCTATGGAGCTGCATAACTCATAGATTTAGACCAAGCTTCTTAACATGGCACATGAATAGTAACATGATCAAGTCTCCATGATCAAGTCTTTGGCTGTCTCCTCAGTGTCACCTTTTACCTTATTATCTCCCTCACTTTATACTACAGCAGTATTTGAAGTTGCCTGTATACAGCATGTTGTTTTTCATCTCTGCTTTATGTTCTTTCCCTCTGTCTCAAAAACTCTCTCCCAGACTCCATTCATAAAGTCAGCTTTTACTTGTTTGTTATGTCAACTTAGGCATCACATTTTTATGGCCTTCTTCCTCCACCATTACTATCATATTTCTTCCTAGGCTTGGTTAATTGTTTTTGATTTCTTACTTTCTTGTATATATCTTTATCATTGCATTGATTAAATTGCATAACAATTGATTTTTTATCTGTCTATTCTACCAGTTTGACCTCCAGGGACTATCTTAGATTCATCTTTGTACCTTAGGAATTAACCAGTGCTTTGCACATAGTTGACGTGCAGTAAGTGACTTTTAAATAAATGAAAGACAAAGGGAGAGATAGAGGAATGGAGGAAGAAAGAAAAGGAAGGCGAGAGGGACCAAGACCTTGGGATCATTCTAAACTCAGTTTACAGAAATCACTTAAAAATTATTTGTATATTTTAAGGAATTAATTTATAATCAAATTACACCTTTCAAACAGAATTCCTTGTTTATCTGCCAATGCTTTGGTGCAATTCCTTATATCTATCCAGTAATGATAAAGTACTTAATAGTCTCTATACATAATTTACAACCAGTCTTTTATGAATTTCACTGAGCACTTTATAAAGATACTTGTCATTCTACTGTATTAAGTAAGCAAGTATTATGCTGAACTTTGGAGATAACAAGTGTTTGCCACCCTGAAGAATTAATGAAGTTGGGTATTGGAAATGAAAGTTTTGCCCTGTGGTCATGGGGGATTCCTGGCTCTCCAGAACTTGAGCATTAAATGTGTTGTCTCTTTGAATGTAGCTCGACTTTTGAACTCCTAGTGTAGACAAACTGTAAGGAAGTTAAAAATATTAAATGTAATTTAAAGGCATTTAATAAAATTTCAATTCTTATTTAGGTAGAATAAGAATATAAATTTAGATATTCTTATTTGTTTATGTATTGGAAAACAAAGCATATAATATCTGAGTCATTTTAGAAACCTTTTAAATAATTATTATAAATTTGTAGTGATTTAAAACAATACACAAAAAATATCTCTTTTAGTAAAAAATTAATGTCAACTTTTAAATAGCTATTAAATACCATACTTGTAATACAGTTCTTCTATATTTGTTTAGATATTGTGCAACCCAGGGTTTTTGTAGTAAAGTAAGAAGCAAACATTTCAGAAGCAAATTTACATAAGAAAACAAATATTAATTTTTTTTCTGATATTATGGTACCAAAGCTCACACTCATAGTACACAATGATGAATGTTAATACTTTATTTCTACAAAATCATATTTGCTGTTTTTATGAAATATCTCACTTTTCTTTTTTGCATAATTATATGCACACATTTTAAGATTATGTCACTGTTTTCACATTATGTGTTATCATAACAGCATTATGTCATACAACCGGTTTTGTCACTGCATAGAATTGTTTTTTGATAGTCATGCTAAAACTTCATTTCCCAAGCATAACATGCTACTTTTTGACAATTAAACATTTTCACTCATAAATGTATTTTTATATTACAGGAACCCTAAGGAATCCTGTCCATGAGTATTTAAAAATGACATTTGAGAACATATTTGAAAAAGTATGAATACTGTAAAACTTTAGTTTCAGAATTATTTATTTTTACTAGAAAACATTATACCGGTCACCTCCATTTGTACAAGAATGGTTCAAAACCAAAACTTTGTGGCAGGTACTGTGCTTGGCAGTAGGGACACAGAATAATAAAAGACTAACTCTTATATGAAGGAGTTCAAAGTCAAGAGGGAGATACAGACCAATAGACAAGTAGAAAAATAATTATAACATGATACCACAGTACAAGAATGAAAGCAAAAACATTGTGTTATTGGGAGGGCAGAGGAGAAAACTCTGCCCCTGATTAGAGACTTCGGAAAGGCTTCATGAAGAATATGATATCAAAGTAGGTATTTCAGGATAACAGGGAGTTTTTCAGGCATGGAGCCACAAATGCTTAGGAACCACATATTGGGGAAAAGTTTAGTATGTCTGGAACATAGGGTGCAAGTCCAAGAGCAGCAAGAGATAAAGCTGGAGAGAAATAAGAGAAGCTGGGTTCGGTGGCTCAGCTTATAATCCCGCACCTTGGGAGGCTGAGGTGAGTTGATTGCCTGAGCCCGCGGGTTCGAGACCAGCTTGGGCAACTGGGTGAGACCTCATCTCTACAATAAAAAAAAAATCAAAAAAAAAAGAAATAAGAGGGGCTAGAATATGAAGAGCCTTTTATGCCTTCTTGAGGAGTTTTGACTTTGACCAACAGGCAATAAGGATCAAGTAGGGTCTTTTAAACTGTATCTCTGTAAGCCTGAAGTGGAGAGACAGGTGGTAGAATAATCAGCAATAATTTAAAAGGGACACAATGAAGATTTGCACTAAATCAGTGGCAGAAGGAGTAGGTTTTTGCAAGACTGAAGGGGTTCCCAGGACATGGGACTTTCAGTTTTAAAACCAGGACTGTCCCAAGAAAACTGGGATGAGTTGGTCATTTGATATTTAAGACAAAAATTCCATATGATTTATTGCATGATTAGGTTTAAGGAGAGCAGTAAATGAGAAAAGAGACTCCCAGGGTTCACAGAGTTCAGGCTTAGATGATTATGGATAGATGATACCGTTCACTGAGATAAAGAATACAGGAGAAGAGCAGTTGGAGAGATAATGACTCTGTCTTTAAAAGGCTTGTTAGAAATATAAATGTACAACTATTCCATTGGCTATTAGAATCACTGGTTAAGTGCAGAGAGACTTGGGAGACTTTTATGAATTGAAGTTAGATTTGAAATTCACAAACAAGACAGAACCCTGGAAATTTCACATCATTTAAGCTGCAGACAGAGTTGGAAGTGTTTCAGAAGGAGTTTGAGGAGTTATAGTCAGAGAGATGCACAAATCACCAGGAGATTGTTGGCCTAGAAGGCAAAGGAAGAATTCAGGAAGCAGTGACTGTCATATACCTATAGAGAGATGAGGTAAAGTGAAGCCTTAAAATAGATTTTTGGATTTGACATCTAGTATATTTCTGGTATACTCAGTAAAAGCAATTTTAATAAAGTGATTTGATGGAAATGCTGAGCTTTGTTTCTATGCATCTTTTAAATCACAGTGCAATGAGAGATTTATTGGGAAAAAGATAAGTTCAAGTTGTTAGCAGAGACTAAGATTAAATTTTCCCTCAGCTATTTCCTAAGGAACTCTGGGCACATTCTTTGTTGTTTCTTGCACTGTCTTCCCCTTATCAATATCCAGGTCACTTCAACTTTTTCTCTTCCCTCTTCCACTTCCAATTCTGCCCTACTTTTCGGAAATTACTACCACTACAGTTTGACTGAGGTAGATGTTTGACAAAAAGCAACTATGGTCCCCTTCTCCTTTGAGTCTCTGGTCTACCTCTTGTATCATTATTGCTTTCCTTTTGATGGCTATAATGAAGGATAATACTGAAAAACACACAGCACTTCAGGTGACTGTATTAACCTTGTTATTCTCTCTCACTACCCTCTGAGTTTTTGTTTTGTAACACTTATCACAATTTTTAATTCCATACATGTTTACCTGTTTAATATCTGTTGTCCCTAAAAATAGGTAGATCTCAGCTCCATGGGGGCAGGGACAACAACTTTTCTTTCATCATTGTTTAAATACCACAGTGCCTGGCACATAATAGGTGCCAGTTGGTTAAATGAATGAAAAATGTCATGTTACTCAATTATTTTCATTCAGTTTTAAAAGATTAATCTATCTTTTCCAGGCTTTCTATAACCTATAAGGGTCACTTTAAGGGTCACTTTTTTTCCTATTCATCTTGTCTTACAGAAGAAAGCCAAGCTATTATATTTTAATCCTCCTTAGAGGGTGCATTGCTATTTATCTGGAAACACCTTAATGAATGACCCCCAGTGAATCACATCACTTGCATAACCCTCTCCCCTCGAGTGTGAGAGGAACCTATGAATTGCTTCTTACCACTAAAATATGGAGAGGATGATAGGGAATCATCAATGAGATAGTTACTTTCTTGAATAGGATCTGCTATTTAAAACTCCGTCCTAGCAGAGTGGAGCTATAGATCATTCTGCTGGCCTTAAGGAAGCAAGCTGCAATGTTGTGAGAGGGGCTATCAGAGGGCCACATGACAACTTTGAATGGCTTCTAGAAACTGACAGTAACCTTTAGCTGACAGACAGCAAAGAAAGATGTGGGGAGAGAATGAAGTGCTATAGCTTCAAGGTAGTGGATTCTGCCAATAAACACATAAACCTGGAAGATGATCCAAAGTCCAAGAGACTGCAGTCTGCTTGATGCCTTGACTGCAGCCTTGAGAAATCCAGAGTGGAGGACCTAGATAGGCCTACCCAGACTCCTGGCCCATGGTGTTATAGTTTAGATATTTGACCCCTACAAATCTCATGTTGAAATTTGTTCCCCAGTGTTGGAAGTTGGGCCTAGTGGGAGGTGTTTTGGTTATAGGATTGGGTCCCTCATGAATGACTTGGTTCCATTTTCTCAGTAGTGAGTTTTCTCTTTATTAATTTCCATGAAAGCTGGTAGTCAAAAAAGGGCCTAGCACCTCCCCCTTTTTGCATCCTCTCTTGCAAAACTCCAGCTCCCCTTTGCCTTCCACCATGAGTGGAAGCAGGCTAAAGCCCTTATCAGAAGCAGAAGTCAGTGTCATGCTTCTTGTACAATCTGCAGAAATGTGAGAAAAATAAACTTCTTGTCTTTATAAATGTCTAGACTCAGGTATACCTTTATAGTAACACAAAATGTACTAAGACATATGGAAACTGTGAGATAATAAATGTGCTGTTTTAAATTGCTAAGTATGTGGTAATTTGTTATGCAGCAATAGATAATGCACAGGTCTAAACTGATCTTGAAGCTACCTACATGCACATTCAAGCCCTGCTAGTTTCCCCATCTATATCCTCAATATTAGCCTTTCTTCTTTTCTTACCCAGGTTTTCTCTCCTTGGGTTTCCACATATATTGACCTACAATAAGTTCAGTACCATCCTCTCTTATTTCCTTCTCTATTCGATTTTACATGCCCCTTAAAAGTTCTCAGTTTCCACCCCCCCCCAGTTCTATTTGCTATCATTGGTCTACACAGATGATACATCCATTCTAATGTGTACTAAGCACATTAGAAAAATCAATTTTTATTCACACACATAGCTGACATTTTGTTTTATTGAATTATTAATAGCCTTAAAACTACAAATCTACATTTTCTATTTTTTCTTTTAAAGATGTGGGGTACAAGCCGGGTTCAGTGGCTCAGCCTATAATCCCGTGCCTTTGGGAGGCTGAGGCGAGTGGATTGCCTGAGGCCGCGGGTTCGAGACCAGCCTGGGCAGCGAGACCTCGTCTCTACAATAAATCAAAAAATCAGCCGGCGTGGTAGCGCATGCCTATAATTCCGGCTACTCGGAAGGCTGAGGTGGAAGGATCACCGAAGCCCAGCAGGCGAGGCTGCGGTGGCCGGGAGCGGCCACTGCACTCCAGTCTGGGCGACCGAGTGAAATTCCAACTCAAAAAAAATAAAAAATAATAAAAAATAAATAAAGATGTGGGGTACAATTCAGGATTAGGTATACAAGTTGGTCATCATACAGGTAAAGTTTTGTCTTCTCTTTGGTCCCCACTTTGCTGGTTTAAGATCAGGTATCCTTATTGATGTTATGTTTCCCCCATCCCCACCCTGGCAGCATCCTGCTACTGCCAATCCTTTTCTTATAGTATTTTGGTAATTGTTCAGGGTTCGTTTATGAGTGAGAGCATGTGGTACTCTGTTCTTTGTTTATGTGATAGATCACTGATTATGATACACTCTAAATCCATCCAAGTTGCTGCGAAGTCCATATAGTTGTCCTTCTCTATGACTGCGTAATATTCCATTGTGTACCACATTTTTAAAAATCCAGTCCAGTTTTGATGGGTAGCACAGTTGGTTCCATGTTTTTGCTATTGTGAATGGTGCTGCAATAAATGATTTGAGTTCTTTCAGGTATATTCCCAGTAGGGGGATTGCTGGGTCATATGGAAGGGCAATTTCTAGTTCTTTCAGAAACCGCCACACTGTTTTCCAAAGAGGTTGCACTAGTTTGCATTCCCACGAGCAGTGTAGAAGTGTTGCTTTTTCTCTGCAACCTCAACAGCATCTGTTGCTGTTTGTTTTATTAATGATGACCATTCTTACTGGGGTTAAGTGTTATCTCAATGTGGTTTTGATTTGCATTTCTCTGATGATTAGTGAGGCTGAGCACTTTCTCATGTGTTACATTTTCTTAAGTTATCTCTCTGAGGTCTCTCATCAATTTACAGTAGGGTTTTTTGGGGAAAATGTTATTTTGCCACATGAACAGTCAAAAATGCCCTTCCCACAAAACACAATTCATCATGTTAATAAACACCAGGCATTCAATTTTGGTGAATTAATTCAATTTTTTAATAACTAATTACATTTGTTAAGAAAATTCATAAAGAGTTTAACTTTCAATCGATAATTTGTTTTATTGTTTTTCTCTTAAACACTTGGACAGAAAACACTGTTTGCACTTTATGTAGTTAATATGTCATAACTATTGATTAGCAATTAGCTTGTGTTCATCAATAGCTTTAGCAATGTACTATTTAATGTGTTAAGTGCACTAAAACACAAAATTAAATTAAATTATGTGAAGTTATGACAATTTAATGATTATAATAGCATAACAGTTTCAGCTCTGAGCTAGTCTCATGGCATTTAACCAGTCTTCCTTTGATCTGAAGTCTCTTTTCTAAAGACTATAAATTTAAGTCTATATACTATATGTTCTTATATATAAACATTAGCACACACTAAGTATTATATATACTATATCTTTGATTCACATTTTCTTATCCATTTTACAAAATGAAATAGTGATAGTGATAACCATATATAGAAATTGAGACTTATAATACATACAAAGAGTGGCTTCTGTGTGTGGTTGATGAATAGTTGTACCCATACTTTGATTTAGATTTTTGCTGTTCTCTGAGAGTCATTTCGACTATAAAATGGATAGATGTAAGGATTGTCCTCTTTGGGTTCATGATTTATAAGCTATTTTAAAAGAAAAAATAAACAATAAATATTATAGGATACCTTAAAAATCAATTACATAGAGTTAAATCTTATGATGAAATAGATTGTTATGACTATATTCTATGATTAGACAGGATTGGGCACGTTTGCAGTGCTATGGCTGCAGGTAGATTGTTATGACTATATTTTGTAAGAAGCAAATACATGAAGTCATTCAGAAGTGACATTAGATCAATATAGCACACATAATAAAATAATGGCATTCTCGTAAAACTAAGAGAATTAAACCATTCTCCTTTTATTCTATTTCTCATTTAAATTAGAGTTTTTTTAGGGTACATTTCCTATTTTCATTCTCAGAATGTCTGAGAATTTACTATGATACTTAGATAAAAGAAGGATGTACAGTTTTCGAAATCTTACAGATTAGTTTTGGTCAGTGCTGATTTTTTTCCCTTCAGGAAATGTGTTAAAGAGGTATCTTCTGCTCTGGCTTAAACACAATTATGTATTTGCAGTTAGAAACTTTGTTATTTCTATGTCCCTTTTTCTGCACTCCAACCTCCTATCAAAAGATAAATATGTAAATTAAAACTCTCTGCTAAAATTCTTCCCGAATAAGAGCCATATTTCTCTCTTTTTCAGTATTTACATGCTTTAGCTTCCCTTTTAAGATAGCTTACTTGTAATTTCTTCCATAGAACTGTGGTCGTGGAGATACAGGGCTTCAAAGAAACATCTTTTGAAGGGCTGAGCTTTAGGGATTCTGCACATTGATTTAAGGGAAAGAAGAGAGAATGAACCATTAGTTTAAGGAAATTAGAAATACAATATAAAATAGGACATATTAGTATATATATATACATATATATATATATATATATATTTTTTTTTTTTTTTTTTTTTTGTTGGAGTCTCACTCGGTCGCTCAGACTGGAGTGCAGTGGCCGCTCCTGGCCACCGCAGCCTCGCCTGCTGGGCTCCTGTGATCCTTCCGCCTCAGCCTTCCGATTTTAATAGCTAAATATCAAGATAGCTTTAGGATGGATCCTAAAAATGAAAAATAAACTAAAGTAATTATAAAGGGAAAATGTTTACATATTGATAACTTAGCAAGTCTCTCTCTCTTTCTTTCTTTCTTTCTTTCTTTCTTTCTTTCTTTCTTTCTTTCTTTCTTTCTTTCTTTCTTTCTTCTAATCTATCTATCTGGGGATATAGAATGGCCTACTGAAGGGGAAGATACATTTCAGCCATCACTCTAAGTAGTGAGTTTTCCAACCAAAAGGATTAAATTTAAATCGTTCCTCCCATTGTCATTGTTTGAAAACCACATCCCCAGAGAAAGCACAGTTGACAAAAATAACTCAGGCAGCAAATACTTAGGTCGAATGTAGAGAACTATAGCATCAAACAGCCACAGAAATCTGTAGAGTTTTGGAAAGAAACTAATCCACACAGATAAACTGACAAAGATTTGGTACTTAAGGACTATACATAAAGCAAGTGCCTAGGCAATGACTAAATTAAAGTAATATGGGCACTGAAGCAAAAAATTGGCATTTTAACACAGACACAAGGCATTTCATAGTGGATTCAGATCAGAACTACACAGAGTTTATTCTTATACCTACATTAGTTATGGATAGGTACATATATAATATGTATTGTATGTATGTATATTGTATACATATTGTTACATGACTATTTTGATGGAATGATTTCAAAATCAAAGGTATTTTTATGTAGCCACTTTGATACAGCTATTTTGACATGGGGAAATTTGATGTAGTCTATAAAATAATTCATTGCACTATGAATAAAAATATTAAATAGTATGTCAAATATACATCATGACCAATCCCTAAGTTTTAGCCAATACCCACAACCATCTCTTTTAGAGTAGAGAATCTAAGATAGCTAATAATATCAGGGATGACACAGAGGTTAAGAATCATCTAGAAAGACAAAGGGATAGAAACGGGAAGAATGAGACATATTCAATATACTCTAATGTTTAAATATTCTTTTTTTTCCTTTGGACTTTCCTTCTCTGCCTTGTTTTTGAAATTTTCTTGAAAATAAAAAACAAGACCACAACAAAACAAAAAAAGAAAGTCATGGTTTTTGAAGTATGATTCAATGAAGACTAGCAAAATGATTCACCTGTGTTTGCAGTCAATCCCTCTGACCTTTGATCCCTGATGTCATAATGGGTAGAACAAGGGTTTCTGACCATTCTGTGTCACAAGTCTTAAAGGAACTACCTTACCATCCACGATTACCCTAACTTTATTGGTCCAGGCCTCTTTTTTTGTAAGAAAATATCAATTCTAGATTTACTATATAAAACACTAACTCTCAAGAGTTTTGCTGTTTAAACAAAATATATATTCTTCTTTTCCATCTTGATTCTCTAAAAACAATTTTTTTTTTTTTGAGTTGGAGTCTCACTCTGTTGCCCAGACTGGAGTGCAGTGGCCGCTCCCGGCCACCGCAGCCTCGACCTGCTGGGCTCCGGCGATTCTTCCACCTCAGCCTTCCGAGTAGCCAGAATTACAGGCACGCACTACCACGCCCGGCTGATTTTTGATTTATTGTAGAAATGAGGTCTCACTGCCCAGGCGGGTCTTGAACCCGCGGGCTCAGGCAATCTACTCACCTCAGTCTCCCAAAGGCACGGGATTACAGGCTGAGCCACCGAGCCCAGCTCTAAAAACAATTTTTAAAAAGTTTTTCCTCTTTAGAGACTCTTCTCTGATCCCTTCTTTGTGTGTAGTCTTTGCCTTAGCATTTACCAGTGTGTTGTAATATTTCATTGATTTGCCTGCCTCTTTCCTTATATTATATTCTTCTTGAGGGCTGGGACTTACTCATCTTTGTATTTCCAGTACTTAGAAAATTGTTAATGCTTCTTAAATGTCTGTTGGTTGAAAGAACAGGCCTCTTTCTCTAAGTAGGCAATAAAGAATAGTATATATGATAGAATGAAAAGAGGTGTATCTAAAATTTGGATTTGGGGGCCATAAACAAAGATTCTCTAGGCTTAGATAATGGATGTGTTGGGGGAATGGATCCCTTAGGAAGCAGTAGAGTGTCTTAACATGTAGGGGGGCTGCTGTGTACCTCTGATTTGTCCAGTGTGACTTAATTTAAATTTATTAATCCAGACCTGGCCCTTTATCCAACTAGTTATAGATAGAAAAGTGTTTTAAGCAAAATTAAGAGTAGAAAATTATAGAATAGAAGGCAAGGCCAGAGAGGAACTGAAATGGTGAAATTATTTTTGAGATCAGGCTCCTGGGATAGCAGTGATGGTGGTGGTAATAGGAGTGTGACATTCTGTTCTTATTAGCATATGAGGGTTCAGAAAGAACAGCAGATAAATTAATTAAGGCAGGTTTCAGAATTAGTGACTTTGTCAGAACCTTGAGGTAGGATCCGATATAATTTTTTTTTCAAACAAGAAGACTTAACGAGAGTAACAGTAAGCGCTGTTAAGTTTTATACTGAACTAGTAGGCAAATACCAGGACTGTCTTGGTCACACTACCTTGAAGTCACTGTTTTTAGACTCAGAGCTGAGCCTCCCATGTTCTCCAGAAATATAGTCAATACTGCTTCCACTTTCTCCACCAAAGAAATTCCTCTTTCATAACTTACTTTAGAAAACCTTGACACACCTTATTTGGTATTATATGGGCACAATCAAGGATTCTATTCTTCTGCACCCAAAGTGAGGTTGATGCTGAGATAGTGTAGGCAGATGTGTTTAATACAGCCTTAAGCCATGGTCTAGTTGGACAATTTTAAAGGACAAATATGAAGCCATGTGGAGGGGCTCATTAGGACATAAGTGTAGAAACGTCAACTACTTATCAGAACTTCCACTTGAATTTCTGATAGGCATCTCCAACTAAACAAGTCAAAACCCAAACTGTCATCCCCCTCACCACCTCTCAAGCTTACTCCTCCTCCAGTGTTTTTCATCCACCCAGTTGCTCAAACCAAAATCCTTGTAGTTATTCTTAATTCTTCTCTTTCATTCATGCCCCATGTTTAATCTGTTGGTAAGTTTTGTTTGTTCTATTTCTAAAATAGAGCTCAAAATCCACGAGTCTCTATCTCCACTGTCACCACACTCTTTCAAGACACAATTATCTCTTTCATAGTCTTTTCTTCAGATTCTGAACTCTTCTTTCCACTTCCTGTCGTGGCCCCTCCAAGCCTTTCTCAGCACAATAGTCAGGATCATTGACTATCATGGAGAAAGTCCTCCTGTGTGACTCCACTGAACTGATAACAAAACCAAATGTTTTATCATGTCTTAAAAATCCCAGAATGATTCACCTCCCTCATTAACAGTTTAGTCATGTTATATTTATTTCTTTAAAAACATCAAATCCGTTTGTTTCTTGGGGTTTTTGAATTAGCTCTTCTCTCTGCTTAGAAAGATTTTTCCCTGACTTTTTGATATGGAAAGACTTTTTTTCAACCTTTAGTTTTAATTCAAATATTTTCTCTTCAAATAGTCTTCCCTAACATTTCAATTAATTTTGCCTACTCACAAGTCACTCTTATATCACCTTGTTTTATTTTATTTATATTCATCACAACTGAAATATCTCATTTGCTTATTTGTTTATTGTCTACCTCCTCTCCCTTCTTGAATGTAAACTCTATGAAGACAAAACTTAATCTTGGGTACCACTATTTCCCTAGTATACAGAGAAGTTCTGGCATCTAGTAGGCATTCAATACATTTTGTTGAATGGATCAATAAATAATGATACCTAGTGAACACTACTGAGTGCATTTTTATACTAAGGACCAAAGAGAATAACACTGGTTCCTTCTATAGAGTCTGCAATTCCTATGTTGTGGCTCTATACTTTAATGGCCTCCTGAAATATCTACCTGAGCAAACACCAAGCACAGATGAGAAGCAACCTAAGCAATAAATAAGTGGGTTCTCAGTCACAACCAGTCAGTTGACTACCCAGGATAATTTACTTCTCCATCTTTCTGACTGACTGCCTTTTGGTATCTTGTGCCCTCATAAGGAAATAAGATCAAGAAATAAAATTTGTTACTCAAACTAGTCAATTTGGTTTCCATTAGCAGCTTTAATCAAACGTTGATAGAAGAAAACATTCTGGTTAATTTTTTGTTTGGGGATTTAATATAAATATACATCTCCTATAGTCTCACTTCTTTATCAGAACTCAAGATAATTAAGCATTGGATATTTAATATTTGGTGAGTAGTGGTCACCTAACCAGGGAATAAGAAAGTCAAGGAAATGGAAGTAAACAAAAAAGGTAATTAGTCTTCATCCTCCTACTCTAGGATTATTTCTGTGCGGGTAACACACAGCATGATGTTTTGTGGGTCCTTCTGACTCACCACAGAAAATAATTAGACAAAATTGATTACAGAGAAAGAGGCATGCCCATCGAGCATGAAGATATTAAGAGAAAGAATGCACATTGGACTTTGACAAGAAGCTTTATATACTTTTACAATGATTATTATGCTAACCATGAACTAAGAGGGTGGATTGGATTGCAGGTATCTGGTCATGAATTTTGATTATCATCTCTCCACCTTTTATGAGATAATAGGGTGGGTTTTTCTGAGAACATCATGTCTGTGTTTTAGATGATTCCCTGTTGTTTCTGTGATTTGCTGCACTGGTAAGTCCACATTCCAGCCCACAAGGTGGTTATGTCTGGTTGGTTGGGTGAAGATTGTGTGCTAATAAGAAAGATGTCTGAATGCTTACTTTATTTTAATTTAAGCTGCCTACAAGAAACTTATCTATCTATTGTTATGACTAAGCGAGAAGAAGCTACGCCAGTAGGTTGAGTTTAATTAATTATGAATTTATTAACACGCAGGTCAAGAGTAGGAATGAAAACTTTTGACAAATTCGTGCAGTTTGTGACAAGCTTTTATAGGAAAAATTTGCAGCATTGACTACATAGCAACTTAGTGACCATAGCAACTATTAACTATCAACTTGGCAACCAAAATGGGAACTTCGATTGTTAGGAAGCTTTGATTAATTTCATGTCCTAGGTATAGCCAGTGCCCAGACAGTCCCTGGAGTTCTGCCATTAAGATATAGTTTAAGGTAGTTACATAGAGACAGGGAAGAAGAATCATTATACAATGGAGTTACATTGGTTAGGTCATTAACAGAATATAAGAACAAACTATGAAAATGTCAAAGTGTAACATTTGATTTCAGTTAATAAAGCATACAATCACATGGAATTTATGGCGAAGGAGTTCTGTAATGTTCAACAGGCAACGGTCAGTGTAACCTGCCCAAAGAAGACAAAGCTAGGGGTCTGTGGTCATGGGAACATTACTGTAATCACACGAAGGCACTGATTCTTGGGTAAGGCAGGTAACTAAGATGAAAATTTTAAACAGAATAGAGTAAGCTGGTTAATATTATTATTTTGCTAGCAATTTGATTTTATTAACTGATTTAGCTCATTTCATTTCCCCTTTTTGGTTGCGCATAAGTCAATTCATTGACTCTTCAGTTAAAGGAAGGAAATTATAATAGGTTCTGGTATGCAGAAGTTTTACTGAGTTGATTCGTTTCCTGACAAAGTTAACAAACCAGTTTAAAATGTAAGGCACCAGATCTGGAAGATTTACTTTAAACTGGATTGGGTTTGAGTTATGGGTCTGATTTTCGACAGCAAAAACTTGTTCTGAAGTAAAGGAACTTACAGTAAAGGTATAAGTGGTATGATTATTAATACATACAATATATGAGAAACAAAACAGTGTTAACAGAACTTTCTTGTAGCATGGCCATTTTGCAGGAGCTTCAGTAAGCAGTGCTGCTTCAAATCCTAGAATGAGTGGGATAACAAAAAAAGGAGAGGCAAGGGGTGAGTGCTTTCAGTTATAGTCAAAGTCTCATGGTTTCTGTTGCTGGCTGGTCAGGTGATGTAGGATGATGGGCTCGGAGGGTAATTTTGAGAGGATTATCAGGATGATGGTTTACAGTCCAGTTGTTGTTTGGGTGGAGGGGCACGTCAGCATTCCAACCGCAGGCTTGGCTGAACCAGGCTTCGGCGTCCGCAGCTTCCTTGACTTGTGAATGATGAA
The DNA here is from genome assembly GCF_000164805.1 of Carlito syrichta. Taxonomy (NCBI): domain Eukaryota; kingdom Metazoa; phylum Chordata; class Mammalia; order Primates; family Tarsiidae; genus Carlito; species Carlito syrichta. Next base: position 460,857 of record NW_007259935.1, read on the forward strand.
TCCAGGTTGGTATCCCGCTAACCTTAAGTGACATTGGGGTGGTGAGGATGACTTCATATGGTCCTTTCTAGGAGGGGTTTAGTCCTTCTTCCAGAACTTTTTGATGTAGACCAGATTTCCAGGCTGGAACGGATGACACAGTGTGGAAGTTGGAGTTGGCAGTACAGCACGGATGTTGGTTTAAAGACAGGAGATAATTTAACAGAGATTGATTAGTAAACTCTTCAAGAATAGGATCCCATAAGCGGGGTAACAGGAGAGGGTCTTCCAAACATGATTTCATGGGAAGTAAACCCAGCCTTATGTGGGGTACACCTAACTCAAAGGAGAGCTAGAGGTAAGAGATTTTCACCAGTTTCTATTATTAATAGAAACCATTATTATTATTATTAATAGAAACCATTATTATTATTATTATTATATATTATATAACTACTATTATTAATATAAACCATTTCTATTATTAATAGAAACCATTTTTCACCAGCTTCTATTATTAATTAACTAATTAATTAAATTTTTTAAATCAATATTTTCTATTTTGATATTGTGGGGTACAGTTAAGGGTTAGGTACACAAATATGCTTCATTTAGGCCCCCTTGTTGATAACAGGTGTCTCCCCATCCCCAGACAGATGTTTATTACCATTAGTCCCATCCCCCCCCATGGTTTCCCACCACTGTCAGTCATTTTCTTATGGTAGTGCGTTGGATGACCAAGGACCACTACATGAGTGAGAATATGTGATACTCAGATCTTTGTTTCTGTGAGAGGTCACTCAGTATTATAGACTCTAACTCCATCCAGATTGCTGCGAAATTCATGATTTTGTTCTTTTTCATGGCTGCATAGTATTCCATTGTGTATATATACAACATTTTTAAAATCCAGTCCTTTTTTGATGGACAACGTGGTTGGTTCCATGTTCTTGCTATTGTGAACAATGCTGCGATAAATATTTGTGTGCAGGTATCTTTTTTATAGAGTGATTTGAGTTCTTCAGGGTATATTCCCAGTAGGGGGATTGCAGGGTTATATGGGAGGTTGATGTTTAGAGCTTTTAGGAATCGCCACACTGCTTTCCACAGAGGTTGCACTAGTTTACACTCCCACCAACAGTGTAGGAGTGTTCCCTTTTCGCCACACCCTCTCCAAGAGCTATTATTTTTTGAGTTATTGATAATGGCCATTCTGACTGGAGTTAGGTGGTATCTCAGTGTGGTTTTGATTTGCATCTCCCTGATGATTACTGAGGTTGAACATTTCTTCATGTGTTTGTTGGCTGTTCGGATGTCTTCCTTTGTGAAGTGTCTGTTGATACCTTTCACCCATTTTATAATGGGTTGTTTGTTTTTTTCTTTTTAGCACATTTGAGTTCCTTGTAGATCCAAGATATTAAGTCTTTGTCAGACCAGGAGTTAGCAAATACTTTTTCCCAGTCTGTAGGCTGTCTTCCTGCTCTCTTAATGGTTTCTCTGGCTTTGCAGAAGCTTGTTAGTTTAATGAGGTCCTACTTGTCTATCTTATCCCTTATGGCCTGTGGGTTTCGAGTTTTGTTCAGGAATTGGATGATAGTTCTGATTTCCATGAGGTTATGTCCTTCATTTCTAAGGTTCTTATGGTTTGAGGTTTTACATTTAGGTCTCTGATACATTTGGAGTTAATTTTTGTGTATGGGGATAAATAGGGGTCCTGTTTCAATCTTCTGCAT
>NW_007259935.1:462670-488925 GCF_000164805.1 Carlito syrichta
AGTGATAGGTGGTGGAGGGTTTGTCGAAGATGAGTTGGTTGAGAAATTGAGGTTTTGCTTCTGGAACCTCAATTCTATTCCATTGATCTATATGCCTGTTCCTATACCAATACCAAGCTGTTTTGATGATTGTAGCTTTATAGTAAAGTTTGAAGTCTGGTAATGTGATACCACCTGCTTTGTTTTTTTTGCTGAGGATTGTTCTGGCTATTCTTGGTCATTTGTGCTTTCATATGAATTCCTGTGTTGTTTTTTTCTAGGTCTGAGAAGAATGTTGCTGTTAATTTGATAGGTATTGCATTGAATCTGTATATTGCCTTAGGTAAGATGGACATCTTCACAATGTTGATTCTTCCAATCCATGAGCATGGGATATTTTTCCACTTGTTTGTGTCATCTTTGATTTCTTTGAGCAGAGTTTTGTAGTTTTCATTGTAAAGGTCTTTCACATCTCTGGTTAGGAAGATGCCAAGGTATTTAAATTTTTTTGTGGCTATTGTGAATGGAATTGTGCTTCATATTTGGGTTTCTGTTTGTTTATTATTGGTGTGAAGAAATGCGATTGTCTTTTGCACATTTATTTTATATCCTGAGACTTTGCTGAAGGCCTTTATCAGTGTAAGGAGGTTTTTGACAGATTCACTTGGGTTTTTAAGGTACATGATCATGTCATCAGCAAAAAGAGATAATTTGACTTCCTCTTTTCCTATTTGGATACCCCTGATTGCTTTCTCTTCTCTGATTGCTCTAGCCAGGACTTCCAATACTATATTGAACAGGAGGGGTGAGAGTGGGCATCCTTGTCTTGTTCCAGTTTTCAGGGGAAATGGTTCCAATTTTTGTCCATTTAGGAGTATGCTGGCTTTGGATTTCTCATAGATGGCTTTTACTACTTTGAGGTATGTTTCCTGTATGCCTAGATGTTCGAGGGTTTTTAATCAAGAAGGGGTGGTGAATTTTATCGAAAGCTTTTTCTGCATCTAATGATATAATCATGTGGTTTTTATTTTGACATCTGTTGATGTATTTAATTACATTTATTGTTTTATGAATGTTGAACCAGCCTTGCATCCCAGGGATGAAGCCTACTTGGTCATAATGGATGATTTTTGAGATGTGTTGTTGAATCCAGTTTGCTAGGATCTTGTTGAGAATTTTAGCATCTATGTTTATCAAAGATATTGACCTGTACTTCTCTTTTTTTGTTGGATCTTTACCTGGCTTGGGTATCAATGTGATGTTAGCTTCATAAAATGATTTGGGGAGAGTTCCATCTTTCTCAATCACCTGAAATAGCTTCAGTAAGATTGGAATCAGTTCCACCTTAAATGTTTTATAGAATTCTGCTGGAAAGCCATCTGGTCCAGGGCTTTTTTTGGTAGGTAGTTGTCTTATTACATAGTCAATTTCCTTGATTGTTATTGGTCTATTTAGGTTCTCAATTTCTTCTTGTTTCAACTTAGGTAGGTTGTGTGATGACAGAAAGTCCTCCATTTCCTTGAGGTTTTCAGGTTTGTTTCCATACAAGTGTATATAGTAGTCTCTGATGATCTTTTGTATTTCTTCAGGGACAGATGTGACTCATCTTTTCTGTTTCTGATTGTGCTTATTTGGTTTTTTTCTTTCTTTTTCTTGGTCAGTCTAGCTAGGGGGCCATCGATCTTTTTTATCCTTTCAAAGATCAGATTTTTGTTTCATTAATTTTTTGTATTGTCTTTTTGTCTTCTATGTACTGGATTTGGGCTTTTCTTTTGGCGATTTCAATTCTTCTGCTGAAATTAGGGTTTTTGTGGTCTTACTTTTCCAGCTTCCTTAGGTGGCTTGTTAGGCTATTAATTTGTACTCCTTCCATTTTCTTCATGTGTGTTTGTAGGGATATAAATTCCCCTCTTACTACAGCTTTTAAGGCATCCCAGAGATTTTGGTAAGATGTTTCTTCATTTTCATTTGTTTCCAGGTATCTTTTGATCTCTGTTTTGATTTCATCATTGATCCAGGAGTTGTTTAGTATCATGCTGTTTAGTGACCATGTCTTTGTGTGTTTTGGGGGGACCTTGTTGGTGTTAATGTTTATTTTTATTCCACTGTGGTCCGAGAAGGTGCATGGTAGAATTTTGGTCCTTTTAAATTTGCTTATGCTTGATTTATGGCCAATTATGTGGTCAATCTTGGAATACGTTCCATGTGGTGATGAGTAGAATGTGTATTCTGTGGTCTTTGGATAGAGTGTTCTGTAGGTATCAATAAAGTCCATTTGGTCCAGAGTCACATTGAGGTTCCGGATCTCATTGCTGATTTTTGTCCTGATGATCTGTCTAGGGTTGTGAGTGGGGTATTAAAGTCCCCAGTTATGATGGTGTTAGAGTCAATATCTTTCTTTAGTTTTCCTAGGAGTTGCTTTATGAAAGTTGGTACACCTATGTTGGGTGCATATATGTTTAGGATAGATATTTCTTGTTGATGGAGTGAACCTTTTATCATTATTTAGTGGCTCTCTGTATCTTTTTAAATTTTTGATAGCTTAAATGGTATTTTGTCTGAAATTAGGATTGTGAGTCCTCCTTTCTTTTGTCTTCCATTCACCTGAAAATTTGTTTCCCATCCTCTTACTTTGAGTCTGTGCATGTCCCTTCTAGTGAGATGGATCTCTTGAAGGTAGCATATTGTTGCCAGGTGATATTTTATCCATTTTGCCATTCTATGTCTTTTAAGTGGTGCATTTAGTCCATTCACATTCAGGCTAATGATTGAAATGTGAGAGTTCGTTCCTTTCATAGAGTTCTTATAGAGTTGCTGTTCTTCCACTTGGTTTATTGTCTTTCTTTTGTTTTTGGGGTTGGTTCATGTGTATTTTATTCTTTTTCCTGTACTCTCGTGAAGAATGTTGCTCTTTTTTCCCCCTTTCTTCTGTGTTTAGTACTTTCTTAAGTGTTTCACGTAGAGGTGGTTTGGTGGCAGCGTAAGTTCTTAGGGATTGGATATCTGGGAAAGATTTTAATTCTCCCTCACTGATGAAGCTTAATCTGTCTGGGTAGGTTATTCTTGGTTGAAATTGTTTATCTTTTAGAACTTTGAAGATAGGCCTCCAAGCTCTCCTAGCCTGCAGGGTTTCTGTAGATAAATCTGCGCTATTCTCATTGGTTTTCCGTGGTAGGTGATCTGGCCTTTTTCTCTTGCTGCCTTTATGATTTTTTCTTTTAGGCCTACTTTATTTAGGCGAATTATTATGTGTCTAGGAGTTGGTTTTCTCATTTGTTGTCTTGCAGGGGTTCTCTCAATCTCTTGTGTTTGAGTTTTTGCATCATTGATTAGATAAGGGAAAGTTTCTTGAATGATCTCATGGAAGTTTTGTTCCAGTGTGGTCTCTGTCTCTCTTTCTGTCTCAGGAAGACCAATTACACTTAGGCCTCTTGAGGTAATCACTCATCTCTTGAAGGGTTTCTTCTGTTTTCTGTGTTTTTGAGAGTTTGGGTTAGTTCCATATTTTGGTCCTCAAGCTCTGATATTCTTTCTTCTGCTTGGGTAATTCTGCTTTCCAGGCTTATCAGTTTGTTATTTATTTCATTCACAGTATTCTTTATTACTGTTATCGCAGATATCAACTCCTTTCTAGTGTCTTCTTGAGTCTCCTCAATTCTTTTTAATCTCTCCATTAATGTCTTGATGTCTAGGTTTGTATTTTGAGACCAGTCATTCTGGGGGCTCTTCATTGTTTGCATTCTGAAGTCAGTTTTCTCAGTGTCTGCCCTCCCAGGAGTCTGGGAGAGACCCATATTCTTCTTTTGGTTTTTCTTCATTTGTGTAGATTTTTCTCTCGTCCTGTAGTGGCGAAAGTCCCTTGAGCTCTGATCTCCCGCCTCTCCCTTCTGTTTTTGTTGCAGGCAGCTAGCCTGTTGCCTTGGAGGTCTGTAACTCTTAGTTGTCTCAGTCTGTTCAGCGCAGGGGAGGGACTTTGTCTCCTGTTTAATGATGTCACCATGGTAACTGAGGTGGAGGCTCTGATAGGTGGGCAGGGCGATGCAAGTCTGCCTTAAAAGTGGTGGAGGTGGTAGTTTTACTTTCACTTTTAGAGATGCTCGTGTGGGTCTCTAGGCAGGATCAGCTGCATAGCTGGGCGCTGGATCCAGGGTGCCACCAGCAGGCTGGGGTGGAGGAGAGGGTTGGGTATTCCCTCCTCTGGTGCTGGGAGCCTCCGATAAGCACCTTACGCAAGCTTGCGGTTCTGCTCCCTTACACAGGCTTGAGGTGGTACGCTGAGTGCCTCAGCCAGGGTGGGCCCGGGGCTCCAGATCTCCAAAGCTCCAAAGGGCAGGTGGTGGCCCTGGGTCCCTCACAGGGCACTTCAGCCAGAAATAGGACTGGTATCTCTGAGGGGCAGGTGTCTATAGCCTCCTTGGGTGAACAGCAGCTTGGTGCTGGGTGCTGGTCATGACAATGTAGCCAGAGAGGGAGTGGAGATCCGGGATTCGGGATTCCCCAGTCAGCAGGAATTACATATATAGTGGAGCAGCATCAGCCGGGCCACAATATCTGGCCCTGTGTGGCACCAAAAGTCCCCCGGTCTTGTACCAGTGCGGCTGGCGATGGTCAGGGGGCTGCAGGGAGAAAAGTAAGAGTGTTTTTGGGAACTCACGTTTGAAGAGTCTCATGGATCCACCTATGCCATTGCCATCTTCAGGAGTCCCCCCTCTATTATTAATTTAGATAAAGTATTTTTTAGAGTCTGGTTCATGTGTTCTACCTGCCCAGAGTTTTGTGCTTGGTAAGCACAATGCAGTTTCTATTTGATGTTCAGTGCTTTACTAACCAGCTATACTATGGACGAGGTGAAGGCAGGACCATTGTCTGAGCCAATAGAAAGAGGAAGCCCATACCTAGAAATCATTTTATGTAATATTTAGTATTTTGCAACCATAAGGGCAGTTTCATTTCTTGTGGCAACACTTCTACCCATCCCGAAAAAGTGTCTACTAACATCAGTAAATAATTGTATCCTGCATGTGGAGGCTTTATTTCAATAAAGTTTATTTTCCATTGTTCACCAGGGCTTAATCCTTGTGCCCTGATTCCTGGAAGGAGTTTTGGCCCTTTCTTGGGATTGATGTGAGCACATGCAGCACACATTAAAACTGCTGAATTATCTTGGTCTTTTAAGTTATTGATAATATAAAAACAGTTTAACAGTTCAGCCATTTTGGTTTCTCCTAGGTGAATGGTAAAGTGGAATGGTCATTAATTTTTCTGCAAGAACTTCAGATACAACAATTCTGGAGTCTTTAACCCACCAACCATCAGGTTTCTTGTAAGCTCCTGCCAGCTCTGTAGCCTCTTCTTTTCTATGAGTATATGTGGGCCACTGTGGGAGAGAAGGGACTGGAAATGTTTTAGCTGGTAAAATAGTTAGGGGTTCAATTGGGAGTTCTGCTGCTTCCTGAGCTGTCCTGTCTGCCAGGCGGTTTCCAACTGTTTCTAGAGTGTCAGATTTTTGGTGACCTTTACAGTGAATAACAGCTACCTTCTAGGAGGGCTAATATTTCTTCTTTATTTTTGATAGTTTTACCTGCTGCAGTGAGAAGGCCACATTCTTTGTAGATCATGGCATGTACATGAAGTGTAGCAAATGTATACTGGCTGTCCGTGAAGATGTTTACTCGTTTCTCTGCTCCCCAGCACAGAGCCTGGGTTAGAGCAATTAACTCAGCCTTTTGAGCAGAAGTACTCTGAGGCAATGCCTGTGACCAGATTACATCATGAGCTGTAGTTGCTGCTGCACCAGCCTTACAGACTCCGTTTAGTATCAGGCTGCTACCATCCGTGAACAGGTCAGCATGAGCCTGGTGCAGAGGAGTGTCCCGAAGATCAGGTCGGCTGGCCTGGGTAATATCCAACATATCCTCGGAGTCATGCATTGGTGTCTTCGGATGGTCATCAGGCAACAGGGTTGCCAGGTTGAGGCTTTGAGTAGGAGAGAAAGTCTAGGCTGGTCTGGTAGTAGACTCTGATACTGAGTAATACATGCGATTGACATCCAACGGCCAGAGGCTCCCCAGACCAGAGTCTCAACAGTGTGGGGAGCAGTTAGAGCCAGGTTTTGACCAAAAGTTAACTTATCTGCTTTTTTAACCAGCAAAGCTGTGGCTGCAATGGCCGCAATGGCTCAAAGACAAGAGGGCCAACCAGTCTCTTTGACAAATAGGCCACCGGTCTTTTCCATGGCCCAAGGGTCTGAGTGAGAACCCCTTTGGCAATTCCTGACTATTCATGAATGAACAATTGGAAACGTTTGGTAACATCAGGAAGGTCTAGTCCCGGTGCTTGAATTAGAGCTGTTTTTAGCTGCTGGAACACTTGTTTCTCAGCAACAGTCTAATTTAGGGGTTGACCCCCTGCTGTGGCCGAGTACAAGGGTTTGGCAATTTTGGCAAATCCTGGGATTCATAGCCAACAATACCCTGCTGCCCCCAGGAATTCCCGTACCTGTTTCTTGGTGGTTGGCATGGGAATTTGGAGAATGGCTTCTTTCCAGGCTGAGGTTAGGGCTCACTTGCCCTCTTGCAGTGGTATCCAAGGTATGACACCTTGGCAGAGCAAAGCTGTGCTTTCTTTGCTGATACTCTGTAGCCCAGGTCCTGGAGAAGCTGTAACAAAGCTTTAGTACCTTGCAAACAGGTGTCCAAGTCTGCAGCTGCAACTAGGAGGTTATCCATGTATTGAAGCAAAGCACATTCAGGGTGTTGGGCACAGAACCCTGACAAATCCTGTTGCAAGGCCTCCCTGAAGAGGGTTGAGGAGTTCTTAAAGCTTTGTGGTAGTCATGTCCAAGCTAACTGACTGGTGTCTCCTGTTTCTGGATCTGTCTACTTAAAAGCAAAAATAGGTTGGCTGACAAGAGACAGGGGAATAAAGAAAAAAGCATCTTTTAAATCTAGCACAGTATATACCTGATGTTGAGGGGGAAGTAGACTAAGTAAAGTGTACAGGTTAGGAACAGTTGGATGAATAGTTTTTACCCGCTTGTTGACTTAAGTCTTGAAATGAACAGTAGTCAGAAGTTCCTGGTTTCTGAACTGGCAAGAAAGGTGTATTCCATGCTGACTTGCATGGAGCCAGAATATTGGCAGCTAAGAGTTTTTGTTTTTTATATGAGGAGCAATTCCCTTCCAGGCCTGCAAACTCATAGGGTACTGGCGGACTCAGACAGGAGTAGCTGATGCCAGTAAATTTACCACCACTGGAGGGTGATGCTTCGCCATTCCTGGCAGGTTGGTTTCTGCCCAGATGGAAGGAAACTCCTGCTGCAACTGTAGAAGTAAGCTTGATGGAACATTTTTAGTAGTGACTTTGGAGAGGTTAAAAGATATTCTTCAGAAAGTGAAACAGTTAAGAGCATTTGATATGCAGCAGGAATAAACATTTCAGTTTTGTCAGATGAAAACACAATGGTTGCTCTTAATTTCCTTAACAGATTTCTACCCATGAGAGGGAATGGACATTCAGGAGCTACTAAAAATAGTACGTTACCCTCTTTTTCCAAAGTCAACAGTCCCATTAGACGTGAATTTGCAGTTGGTAATTATTTCTGTTGCTCCTTGTATTAAAAGTTGATTTTTAGACATAGGTCCTAATGATGACTTTAGAACTGAAACTTCTACCCAAGCCAGGCTCGGTGGCTAAGCCTGTAATCCCACGCTTTGGGAGGCTGAGGTGAGTAGATTGCCTGAGGCTGCGGGTTTGAGACCCGCCTGGGCGACTTGGCGAGACCTCATCTCTACAATAAATCAAAAAATTAGCTGGGTGTGGTAGCGTGCGCCTGTAGTTCCAACTACTTGGAAGGCTGAGGTGGAAGGATTGCCGGAGCCCAGCAGGTCAAGGCTACAGTGGCAGTCTGGGTGACAGAGTGAGACTCCAACTCAAAAAAAAAAAGTTCCACCCCAATGTCCACTAAGAGTGTAACTGGGTGGCCCCCGATAGCTGTGGTTACCATAGTCTCTTGAGGACCCAAGGAGAAAGAGCCTTGGGCCCTTCAGTCTGAATCATTTTTTGCCCCTCTGGCCAAGGGCAGGACCAGAATGGGCTTAGGGTCCAGGTCTCGGTTTTTCTGTGGAGGGCAATAGGGACAACCTTGACCCAATGTCCAAGCTCCTTGCAATAAGCACACTGGTTCTTTGCTAACTTAATGCGTTCAGGTTTTTGAACTTTTTGGCTTTTTTAGTTATCAGCCTTTTGGCGTGGAGGCTTGGAACCAGTTCCTGGGGCCCTGAGGGCCATCACTAGGATTTTGGCCTATCTTCTTGCAGCTTTGTCAGCCGCCTGTACTGCTTGTTTCTGTTTTTCAGCATCTCGGTTATGGTAAACCTTTTGAGCTACTTCAAGCAGCTGAGAACCGTTCATTCCTGCAAAGTCTTCTAATTTCTGTAACTTTTTTCGAATATCAGTAGCTGCTTGTGCCACAAAGACCAAATGGATAGCCTGAGCATTCTCGGGAGCCGAGGGGTCAAAAGAGGTATAGGTTCAAAACACCTCTTAGAGACGTTCAAAGAATGCCCCTGGGGACTCCTCGGGTCCCTGGAGAACCTCAGTAATTTTAGATAAATTAATGGGTTTTTGCGCTGCCCCCTTTAAGCCTGCTAATAGAGTCTGGTGAAAAATTTTTAATGTTCTGGACCCTGTCAAAGGTTAGGGTCTCAGTTTAGGTAAGAGGAGGGAAAAACCTTATTTAACATTTTTTTGACCTTTTTTCTGAGTACAAGTAAATAAGGTTAAAAAGAGTTGCTGGCAGTTATTCCAGGTGAAGCGATGAATGCGCATGATTGATTTTAGTAAAGAAATGAAAACCTGTGGTTTTTCTGATATTAAGAAAAGAATAAACATCAGGAAGCGTCACTTATCTTGATTTGTCCCCTGCGGAACTTCCTGGGAGGAAGATGGGGGGCTGGATTCGTCCAAGAGTGGAGGTGAATTGCCAAAGGTGGAGACAATGGAGGGGAGGTGGTGATACTGGTCATGCATGCAGAGTTTAAGAACAAGATAAAAAATGGCTTTGGGCTCTTGGTTTGTTTTAGTGTTTTTTTTATTCCTGCTCTTGGAAATATTTTGATGATAATCTATTTTCAAGGGAACAAATAGGAAACAGTGAGACTTTAACTGAATATTATTTTGATTTAATAAAATACTAAGTGAGAGCATAGACAAAATTATTAAGCAAGCAATTGATGAAAAAAATAGAACAATACTGGAAAAAATAGAAACATACTGGAAAGTGAAAGTAGTCCCGCAAATTACATGCATGAGTAGCCAAAACCTTCAATTTATCAATGTAAGTTGAAACATTTTCCTGCAAACCATTTACAACTGTGCTTTAACAAGGAAATATAACCACCTTGACAAAGTCTGAAGAAAAATTGAAAACATTAGAGATGTGTAATTAGGTTGTAGCCCAAATTGAGAACTTAAAACAGGTAAACATTGGTAAGTTATACTTTTACAACAATTGATAAACCCAGGTTATTTTGTTATTTATCCTGTATTGGATTAATAATCCTTGGGTCTAGAAGGAGATTTTGAAGTCCATAAGTAACTTGGCAGTGAAAAGCATTATAGCTGATTACAAATCGCTGTCAGTGAAATTAATTTACCTGGCCTGCAGGCAGTTCAGAAGGGGGTGAGGTAAGTGTGGTTCCTTAAGCTTGTTTTTTTTTTTTTTTTCTCTGTTGTTTAAGGGAGAAAAATTTTTTATTATACTGTCCAGAGGGCTGGAGGGTCAAGAAGTCTGTGACCCCATATTAAATAACAAACAGACAAACAAAACATAATGACAAACAAGACGAGTCCGGACCAAGTGAGAAAAGTTACAGATCCCTGGCACAGCCTCAGGGCAGAAAACCAGAGGACTCTATTCAGCCAATGTCTTGGCCAAATGAATAGTGTCCAAAGGGCGGCCTCATCAGGCCATTACTCCCTTAAACAGAATTATGGCCACAAGCAAAACAGAAGAGATGTTTACTGGTAAACAGAACAAATTCTTACCTCCTGGGGGGAGGATGCAGATGGACTCAGGTTTTTTTGAGATGAGAGGTGTCAGCAGTAGTTCAAACCCCCTCGGAGCCAGATGAGAGGTTATGGGGCCCTAAATAACTCAGGGGGAGCCTCTCCAATAACTCCCCATTGGACTGGGGAGAGCTGGAGGGAGGCTTGTTTCTCAAAGTTGGCAACTTCTCTCTGGGGCCTCCAAATGTTATTACCGAGTAAGCGAGAAGAAGTTACGCCAGCAGGCTGAGTTTAAGTAATTATGAATTTATTAATGCATGGGTTGAGAGAAGGAATGAAAACTCTTGACAAATTGGTGCAGTTTGTGACAAGCTATTATAGGAAAAATTTGCAGCGTTGGCTACATAGCAACTTAGTGACCATAGCAACTATTAACTAACAACTTGGCAGCCAAAATGGGAACTTTGATTGTCAGGAAACTTTGATTAATTTCATATCCTAGGTATAGCCAGTGCCCAGAAAGTCCCTGGAGTTCTGCTATTAAGATATAGTTTAAAGTAGTTACATAGAGACAGGGAAGCAGAATCATTATACAATGGAGTTACCTTGGTTAGGTCATTAGCAGAATATAAGAACAAACTATGAAAATGTCGCCGGGTTCGGTGGCTCAGCTTGTAATCCCACGCCTTTGGGAGGCTGAGGTGAGTGGATTGCCTGAGCCCATACGTTCGAGACCCGCCTGGGCAGCGAGACTTCATCTCTACGATAAATAAAAAAAAATCAGCCAGGCGTGGTAGCGTATGCCTGTAATTCTGGCTACTTGGAAGGCTGAGGCGGAAGGATCGCCGGAGCCCAGCAGGTCGAGGCTGCGGTGGCCGAAAGTGGCCACTGCACTCCAGTCTGGGCGACCGAGTGAGACTCCCACTCAAAAAAAAAGAAAAGAAAAGAAAAGAAAATGTCAAAGCATAACATTTGATTTCAGTTAACAAAGCATACAATCACATGGAACTTATGGCGAAGGAATTCTGTAATGGTTAGCAGGCAATGGTCAGCATAACTCGCCCAAAGGAGACAAAGCTGGGTGTCTGTCGTCATGGGAACATTACTGTAATCACATGTAGGCATTGATTCTTAGGTCAGGCAGGTAACTAGATGAAAGTTTTCAACAAAATGGAGTAATCTGGTTAATATTATTATTTTGCTAGCAATTTGATTTTATTAACTGATTTAGCTCATTTCACTATGTCTAACCTGCACTGAATAACAACCTCAACTCCTCCCCTTAGAGATTTTTGATCCCGTAGTCAGATGGGGTGCAGAGAAAGAAAGGTCTGTCTTCTGTGAATTCTTCAAACTGACAACAGTGTAGGGCTACCTAGCCAGGGCTAGATCTCCCAATGTGATCTAAAGTGTCCAGGGTGGTCTCAGTGGTGGCATCAATTGCAGACACTGGTTGGAATTCTTGCATGAACATCGTGTAGGTATGAAGTTGCTTGATTCAGTTCCGTTAAACAGCTCCATCTTGTTTTCAAAGGTGGCATTGCAGGTGGACTGGTTTTCTATAGATGAGGTAGATAAACAGTCCTTTAATAAAAAACATTTCTATAGCTGGGCTTGGTGGCTCAGCCTGTAATCCCGCGCCTTTGGGAGGCTGAGGTGAGTGGATTGCCTGAGCCCGCGGGTTCAAGACCCGCCTGGGCAGCGAGACCTCATCTCTACAATAAATCAAAAAATCAGCTGGGCATGGTAGCGTATGCCTGTAATTCCGGCTACTTGGAAGGCTGAGGCGGAAGGATCTCCGGAGCCCAGCAGGTCGAGGCTGCGGTGGCCGGTAGCGGCCACTGCACTCCAGTCTGGGCGACTGAGTGAGACTCCAACTAAAAAAAAATAAAAAAAAACATTTCTATGAAGACAGAAGAAAAACAAAGGTTAATGTCTAGATTAGTTTATAAATTAACTTTTGTTTCTGATGTATCTTCAGACAGCAATGGCAACCTGACATATTCTTCCTGGACTATAGTTTGAACCAGGCATTTAAGTGAATTTTTTGTGAACTTTATATAAAATCTGAAGAAAAATTTAAAAACGTGAGTCTGGAGACTTATAGCCTGGAAAGATTTCAGGATTCAAATTATAGAAAATGGTAAAAAATCAAAAACAATAAACAAGAGAATTTAAAGAAGGTGTACTATAGTTTCAATTGAAACAATTTTCTCTCTCTAATCCTCCATTTCTATTAAAGACATATCATAGTTGGACCAACTTATTGCAAAATAAGTTTTAGACTTAATATATATTTTATTTGCATAAAATGCAGCAAGAATAATTATTTGCCATATAGGCTTTAAAAATTGGTTTTGTTGGAACTCTTTCCATAGGAATCTCAGATTAGATATTTAAAAGCCTCTGAGCTCAGTCAAGGACCTGCCTGTAAATACCTGTATAAATTGGGAAAATTCCTTTCTTTGAGGTTCCAAGTAATTTGGGGGTCCTAGGCCCATTGGAAAGCAAAGTTCTTCAACTACCACAGGTCAGAAGCCCTGAAGAACTGGGAAGGTACCAGGTCAGCAATTTAAGTGGCTTTTGTATTGGCTCTTTATAGGTCTTAATCTTAATTCCTCAAAGCAGTCTGCTCTGAAAAAATTTCCAGCCAAAGCCTTGGTAAAATAACTATTATTTCAAATCACACTCTGTTACAACAGAAAACAAATGTTACTGAAATTAGCTAAATAAACATACTGCTATAAATTAATACTCACAGTTTTCAAATTCTAGAGAAATTATGTAAAGAGAAAGATATATGTTTCAAATTTTGCTTATAAGAGCATATTTTACTCATTTGTTAAAAGGTGTAAATAGCACCAAGAAAAATGTTTTTTTTATTTACTTATTTTTACTGAAAAACATAATGAAAACAGTGATATTTCAAACAAAAAGGTTACAAAATTATTTTTTTCTGTTAATTCAGTTTATGCAATTAACTCTTGTTCTGTCCTATATTGGACCAACAATCCTCATGAGCACATATGTTTGTTTTGTTTTGTTTGTTTGCTTTTTTGATGAAAGTCCTGGAAATTTTTTTTTCTAGTTTAATGGCACAATCTCTAAAGTTGTTAGACATTTGCACTGGAAAGCATTTGTTAGAGCCCCATAGCTGATTAAAACCATCTCTTGAAAAGGATTAGAGTAAAACAATAATTGTGGATGACAAGTCTTAAGATAGCCATTGCCATAGACACAATTGACAACAGAATTTGATTTTCTGTGGCATATAACAACTTAACATAATCATTACTATTGAATTATAGGAATGTTATACAATCTTGGAACACATGCCCATAAAACACCGAAATATAACCTAAGGGAAGTTAAACACATTTTTATGTTTGACAGTGCTTTCTTTGTGATTTTAACATACAAAGTAAGTCAAGTGTCACCTTGGATTTCAGGAAAATCTAATTCTGAAAAAATTTTTTAAAGATCAGAAAGACTGAATTGAGAACCCGAAATTTTTATATTGTAAAGTTTGTTAAACATTAAGGTTTAAAAGCATGATATAACACAGGATTATAGGTTATTATAAAATAGTTATTTGTTTAGCAAAATATGATAATTAAAAGATTTTGAAAAGCAAAAAGCTTACTCTTTGATAGAGATTCATTTCCTTAAACAGTAAGAACTAAGAAAGATAACAGAGGACCAACTGAGTCTATCTCTTTCCCCTCTCTTTTTTGTAATTTACCTAAAAAGGAAAAAAAATTTCATTATCTCTTGAAATTATACAAAAACCTTGTTTAAGAGAGAATAGCAAATTTTATTATTGCATGCATGTATTAGTAACACTGAAGTTAATTTTAATAAAACCTTATAAACAAATTTACTCGATTTTAATTGGTTTGACCACAAGGTAAGATTTTTGTAAACATTCTTAACCTTTTACAATTTTATCAAAGGGCAGATCAGTGCTTCAAGAAAACATTGTTATTTTGACATAATGGCATTCTGGCTCAACATCAGTGTCATTTTTATATTAATAGTTAATTCATAAAAGTAAATAATCTCCTTTAACAAATTTGATTATACACAAAATTCCTTGTATACATTATTTTTCATGAACTTTATCCTGACTTAAACAGACCATCTATGACCTACTTGGATTTCCTGTTTTGCCCTATACTTTCCTTTTCCCAAAATAACCAGCTATTTTATTATGGGACAAAAATTTACCATATAAGATCTTTTCTTATACAAAATTATTCTCTTGTCTTTATAACCTTTTTTTATTTTTATTTATTTATTTATTTATTTATTTTTTGAGTTGGAGTCTCACTCTGTCGCCCAGACTGGAGTGCAGTGGCTGCTCCCAGCCACCGCAGCCTCGACCTGCTGGACTCCGGCGATCCTTCTGCCTCAGCCTTCCGAGTAGCTGGAATTACAGGCGCGCGCTACCACGCCCGGCTGATTTTTTTTATTTATTGTAGAGATGAGGTCTCGCTGCCCAGGCGGGTCTCGAACCGCGGGCTCAGGCAATCCACTCACCTCAGCCTCCCAAAGGCACGGGATTACAGGCTGAGCCATCGAGCCCAGCTTATAACCTTTTTTAAAAATCAAAAATACATCTTTATGTTCATAACTTCCTTTGCATCTCTCCTCCTACTTACTGGTTCTTTTTTTCTTTACCTTCTTTCATAGATAATTTTTATAAATCCACAAGTTTATTTAACCTTTAAATAACTGAGGCAGAATTTTGTTTGTAGAGTGCTGATATAAAACCATAAATGCCCACACATAAGGGACTTCTGACCATTTCTGTTCTTATGTCTTACACTAAACCTCATTATCTGAATTCAAACCTCATCACAATAAAGTATTAACATTTTTCATTTTAAATTGTCCAATTTGAATTTTTAAAATTCTTTAAAATTCAACCCAGCAGAGTCTGAAAGAACAGATTATTACCCATTTTCTCATTCACCTTCTTTAAGGGAAAATTCTGCAAAACTCACACGCACACACACATAGGTGCATGCATGCACAAGCACATGCACAGAGGCATATACAAGTGATCTCAGACCCCTCTTGTGTTTGCTCTCCCCAGGCCCTGGGCCCACTCACTCCAGTTCCTGCCAAGAGGAAAAAAATAAGAGCCATAATCAGTTGTACCAGTCATCTCTGGATCCCCGATGGCCTCCCAAGCCCAACATCTTGGCGCCCCCTTTTGCCTGTCTACATAGGTTGCTCCATGAGTGCCTTGTGACTCGAGCCCGTGAGCTAAACATGAATGAGGTTTTATCAGAGGCTTTCAAACAGTGCCATTTGAAATGGTCTGATGCATATGCTTTGGAGGTAATAGACCATTTGGATGGGAAATGGCCTGTACAAAACCATTTCCAATTGTGAGCAGGCAGATTTGCTAGGACCCTCTATAGATGACTGAATTGTAATTTAAGAGGTGCCAAAGGATGTAAAAGAAATGTTGGTATGGGGCTTTTGGAGAAGTCATGAGGTGTGGGAAAGGCCAGTTCCCATTCCTTATTTCACCACATAAACAGGACCCAGCATCTAAGGCTTCATCTGTCCAGCAGAAAAAATTAGCCAGGTGCAGTAAGGTAATCAAACTTTCTTTTCCAAAAACCTTTTAGCAAACCTAACATAATAAACAGTTGTGTTATCTAGTAATAATGTTAAAAATAGGGTTCATCATTTCCCAGAGGAGCAATTTGCTTGCAGTGCTGGGCATAAACTTTAAGTCCCTTTAGCATATATGGCAGGATATAAGGTTTGATTATGGACTTTAAAATAGTTTTCTGCACTGTCTGGTTCCCAGAATTACTGCTTGAAAAGGTGCATTAAGCCAGGCATGGTTACTTGGAAAGCTGAGGCAGCAGGATCACCTGAGCCTGGCAGGTCGAGCCTGTAGTAGCTCTGTGTGCCACTGCACTCCAACCTGGGCGACAGAGTGAGACTCCAACTCAAAAAAAAAAAAAAAGTAAGGAAGAAAAAAGTGAATTAGAATAGCATAGGCAACCTTTTCTTGTAAATTAGCAGAATCCCTTAACCAGAGGAACAGTTTTTAAATATCTATGGTCATATCCTCTTTTTCCATGTTTTTTCTGATAGTACTTTTCTTTGTTGGTGGCTCCATTTCTGTTCACCTAGGCAATTTATTAAATGAAATATAAGCATAAAAACCTCACAGACCTTCTCAAAGTCTATGTGACTAAAATCCTCCAGTTTCAAAAGCACAAATAGTTGATTGTAATCTATCTTGGAAAAAGCTCAAAACTTTAGAGACAAACTCACTTCCAAATAACCTGACTGTCAGAATTTGAGAATAAGAGCAATTTGACTGCTCAAATGCCAGAGAAAACTTTTCATCACAATCCCAGGTAGAAATCCTTTCATCCCCCTACTAGTAGAAAAGCAAGAGTAAGACATGAAAGAAGTAAAAGGGGCAGTCTTAGAGTCACTACTTGGAATGAAGTTCAGCTTCTTCCATCCTCTCTGTGCCTTCCATCAGGAAAGATTGCTTGTGTCTCAATTTTACATATTTCAGGGGTCAGGTCTTTTCCAACCTCCGCTAGCCTTCAGTTAGGGAGGACCAGTAACCTGGCTGGAGGAAGCAGAAATATGAGGACAGAGGAGAGATTCTGTAGGTGTTCCTGAAAATGAAGAGGAGCAAAAGTAGACACAGCAGAAACTGAGAGGAGAGAGATTGTGGCTTTACTCACAAATCCACAAGGTAATGGCTACTGTTGAGTTTCTCATGTCCCACATTTGGGAGCCAGAGATGTTGCCAGGTGGGATGTGGTGTGACACTCTGTAGGTTCTTTTGACTCACCACAGAAAAGAATTTCAGAGTGAATCCAAGTATAGCTTAAGATATAATTTATTAGATTTATTAGAGAGAGAAAGGCATGCCCGATGGGCATGGGCATCTTAAGAGCAAGAACACACATTTGTCTTTGACATGAAGCTTTATATACTTTTACAATGATTATTGTGCTAACCATGAACTAAGAGGGTAGGGTGCAGGTATCTAGTCATGAGTTTTGACTACCATTTCTCCACCTTTGTTGGGCTAAGATCGTGGGCTGCAGTATTTGGTCATGAGTTTTGATTACCATCTTTCCACCCTTGATGAGCTAAGAGGGTGTGCTTTTCTTAGAACATTATGCCTGTGTTTTGGGTAACTATTGTTTCTGTGATTTGCTGCACTGATAAATCCACATCCCAGCCCACAAGATGGTTAGGTCTTGTCGGTCGGGTGGAGGTCATATACTGATAAGGTGGCTGACCACTTACCCTATTTTAATTTCAACTGCCTACAAGAAATGTATCTATGTCTAACCTGCACTGAATAACCTGCCTTACTCCAAGAATGAGAAAAGCGCTGTTTCTTTTTTTGTCTCTGCTCCAAGCGATATCCTTATGTCCTCCTCCCCCAAATAGTAACTCTATGTCCCCTTGGAGCTCTTCTGGATCAACTGTGAAGTGAATTTTAACTTACTCAATATTCTTTTAAAAATTTAATTAGTTTATTTTTTTATTTTCAAGATGTGGGGTACAATTCAGGTTTAGGTACATAAGTGGTCATCATACAGGTGAAGTCTGGACTTCCCATTGGTCCTCACTTTTTTCCTGGTTTGGGATCAGGTACCCTTGTTGATGTTATGTGCCCTCTCTGGCAGTGTCCCACTATTGCCAATCCCTTTCATGTAGTATTATGATAAATGTTCAGGGTCATTTATGAGTGAGAATGTGGTATTCAGTTCTTTGTTCCTGTGGTAGATCATTGAGTAAGATAGACTCTAAATTCATCCAAGTTGCTTTGAAGTCCATAATTTTGTCCTTCTTTATGGCTGTGTAATACTTACTGTGTTTATGTACCATCCAAGATCTACAAAGAACTCAAACAAGCCAAAAGAAAAAAAAAACATCACTATTAAAAAGTGGGAAAAAGGCATGAATAGATACTTCTCAAAAGAAGACACAAACAGCCAAAAGATACATGAAAAAATGCTCAGCCTCACTAATCATCTCAGAGAAATGTAATTCAAAACCACACTGAGATACCACCTAACTCCAGTAAGAATGACCATCATTAATAAATCAGAAAACAACAGATGCTGGTGACGATGTGGAGAATAGGGAATGCTTGTACACTATTGGTGGGAGTGCAAGTTAGTTCAATCTCAGTGTTCTTTAATGCATGCGGGATTGGCTTGTGAAACCAGAGAAATGTTGCATATCTATGACTCAAAAAGAAAACCCACATTCATAAATATATAAAAAGTGTATATGGAGACCGTCATTCTAAGTAAACTATCACAGAAACAAACAACTGAATACTGCATGTTCTTACTCATAAGCAAGCCTAGACATTGGGCTTGTGGGCACAAGGGTGGGAAAAACAGATACTGGGCACTGCTAAAGGAGGGAGGATAGGGGCACACAACCACCTTTTGGGTGCCATGTTCACTACTGTGAGGGAGAGGGTACCCTAGAAGTCCAAACCTCAGTTTCATGCAGTTTACTTATGTAGCAAATCCTCACATGTATCTCATGATTCTAAAATAAAAAAATAAATAAAAGTACAACAAAGCTAGAGAAGTAATTAAATTATTCAGTGATTTTGCTCTGTATAAGCAATTATTAATGTTTAACATATTTCCTCCTGATTATTTTTCTATGCATTTAAAAAGTTGATATAATATATAGTTTTGGTTATTATTTTTAATTTATGTTTTTAATTGGTAGATTTAATGGTTATCATCTCATAAATGTTTTCCTTGTCAAAAAACATTCTTTGTAAATCTCACTTTTAATAAAGGTCTCAAGTTTACAAAAAAACAAATCAAGTATATTTTGACACACAATATAATCTTAAAGATGGCCCTTTAAAACCAGCAAAATAGAGTCAGAATCTACTGAAAAAATTCATGCTAATTAACACTTTCCTAGGTTGTGTTTAAATTCTCTCTTGATAGAAGCACAGAAGTCTAATGAAATTATGTATTTTAAAAATCTAAGTAAAGTATTTCCTATTTCTGACTTAAGTCACATATACACGCACACAGCCACACACAAATATACATTTATGTGACTGCATTGGAATGTGCTTTAAAACGCAGTCACTTCCCTTGAATTCTATTTAGTACCATGAAACAGTACCCTGAGGTATTGTAGACCACAGAGAGTTAATGCATCTGCCACAGGTGCACATTTTGCAACTGCTGAATAATTTAAATCCTAAGAGAATCTGACTCATGTTATTCACAGGTTTCTCCATTGGCACTACACCTAATAGAGAGACCATATGTCTTAAGCTTCTAGGGGGACAGCACTGATTTTATGTAACTTTTTAAAACAATGGAAATTTGCTAAATGTATTACCAAAATATGATTTTATACCTGTGCAAAATGTTTAATGTAAATAAACAGATTTTTTTCTAAAATACCCTTTTAATATCACATCTCCTAATTTTTAGATCAGAAAATGTATTACTCTTCATGTATTGCCTCTTATTTTAAATAAATTCCTTCATGAATCAGTGATGAGCGAGGGAACACAAAATTTAGTGGAAAGAGCCAGGGGGTCATGGGCAAGTTTCTATTATCACTCCCTTTTTAAAAAATTCATATGCTCTCCCTGGGAGATCACATACATTCCTAGAGTTTGAGTACCAGATCTGCATTATTTAACGTATTGGACCCTTAGTTTCCTCATTTTTAAAATGGGAATAATAATATAATAGTAACAATAGCAACAACAACATCTGCCTCATAGATTTCTGATATGAACATTAAATGAGATAATGTGTATGAAGAGATAAGCCCAGTTCCTGGCAAGGTATATCATTTCATTAGGTCTCTCTCAAAGAAAATCTTTAATTGAAGGATAAATTTATTCAATTATTTATGTTATTTTAACTGAGCAATTTCTATGTTATTAAGAATCTGGACACAGAGATAGACAAGACATAGATATAATATGTCTTGGGGAAAAACGGATGACAGACAAGTAAGTACTCTTGTCTCTGTCTCTAAAAGATGAAGAGAGAATCAAGTGAGAGAACATATGCATCAAGTACTTTAAAAATGAGATGTACAAAACAACAGTAAGGGATTCCTGGTCACTTATTCACTTTCGTTTTTTAAAAAAAGGTTTTATTGTCATATAACTCACATTCCATAAAATGCATCAACTTAAGATATCCAACTCAATGGTTTTTAGTATATTCACAGTTGTACATTTTCAGTACCCCCTCCCAAAAGAAACTGTGTCCATTAGCAGTCATTCATCATTTTTACCCAAACGCTATCCCACTCCCACCCTAGGTAACTATCAATCTACTTTCCGACTGTATGGATTTTCCTCTACTGGACATTTCATTATAAATGGAATCATACAATATGTAATCTTAGCCGGGCTCAGTGGCTAAGCCTGTAATCCTGCGCTTTGGGAGGCTGAGGTAAGTGGATTGCCTGAGCGTATGGGTTCGAGACCTGCCTGGGCAACTGGGCGAGACCTCGTCTCTACAATAAATAAAAAAATCAGCTGGGCATGGTAGCGCGTGCCTGTAATTCCGGCTACTCGGAAGGCTGAGGTGGAAGGATCGCTGGAGCCCAGCAGGTCGAGGCTGCAGTGGCCGGAAGCAGCCACTGCACTCCAGTCTGGGTGACAGAGTGAGACTCCAACACACACACACACACACAAAATGTAATTTTGTGTGACTGGCTTTCTTCACTTAGCATAATGTTTTCAAGGGTCATCTATGTTGTAGCATGTGTTAACACTTTGTTTCTTTTTATTAGCCAGTACTATTTCATTGTATGAGTATACCACATTTTGTTTATCCCTTTATCAGTTAATGGATGTTTGGACTATTTCCACTTTTTGTCTATTATGCATAATGATGCTATAAACATTTTGCAAACAAGATTTGATTGGATGTGTTTTCAGTTATCTTGGGTAAATACCTAGAAATGGAGTTGTGGGTAATACAGTAACTCATGTTTAACTTTTTGAGGAACTGGCAAGACTGTTGTCTAGAGTAGCTGCCTCATTTTAAATCTCTACCAACAGTGTAAGAGGGTTCCAATTTCTCCATGTTCTCACTAAAACTTGTTTTTGTTTGTCTTTTTGAGTATAGCCATCCTAGTGGGTGTGAAGCAGTGTCTCACTGAGTTCTGATTTCCATTTCTTTAATGGCTGATGATATTGAGGATCTTTTCATGTGCTTATTGGCCATTTATGTATATTCTTTATATAAATGTCTGTTCAGATACTTTGCCAGATTTTTAATTGCATTGTTTGTCTTTTTGTTTTTGAGTTGTAGGAGCTCTTTAATATATTCTAGACACAACAATTCTTTATTAGACATATGACTTACAAAAATTTTTGTTCACTCTCTGGGTTGTCTTTTTACTTTCTTGATGATGTCCCTTGAAGCACAAAAAGTTTAAATTTTGTTTATTTCTAATTTACCTTTTTTTCTTTTGTCAGTTGTGCTTTTGGTGTTATATTTAGGAAACCATTGCTTAAACCAAGGTCATGAAGATTTACACCCATTTTCTTCTTTTTTTATTTTAAAGATGTGGGGTACAGAACAGGATTAGGTATCCAAGTGAACATCATACAGATAAAGTTTGCGTCTCCCTTGGTCCTCACTTTGCCTGGTTTGAGATCAGGTACCCTGATTGATGTTGTGTTCCTCCCACCCCCATCGAGGCAGTATCCCCTACTGCCAATCCCTTTCTTATAGTACTAGGGTAAATGTTCAGGTTCCGCATATGAGTGAGAAAACATGGAACTCTGTTCTTTGTTTCTGTGATAGATCACTGAGTTGGATAGACTCTAAATTCATCCAAGTTGCTGTGAAATCCATATGTTTGCCTTTCTTTATGGCCATGTAATATTCCATCGTGTATATGTACCACATTTTTTATCCGGTCTAGTTTTGATGAACAGCATGGTTGGTTCCATGTTTTTGATATTGTGAATAGTGCAGCAATAAACATGCACATGCAGGTATCTTTTTTGTAGAATGATTTGAGTTCCTTTGGGCATATTCCCAGTAGGGGGATTGCTGGGTCATATGGAAGGTCAATTTCTAGTTATTTTGGAAACCATCATGCTGGTTTCCATAGAGGTTCAACTAGTTTGCATTCCCACCAGCAGTGTAGAAGTGTTCCCTTTTCTCTACATCCTTGCCAGCACTGCCTGTTCTTTGTTTTATTAATCATGGCCATTCTTACTGGGATTAGGTGGTATCTCAATGTGGTTTTGATTGCATTTCTCTGATGATTAGTGAGGCTGAGTACTTTTTCATGTATCTGTTGGCTGCCCATATATCTTCTTTTGAGAAGTGTTTATTCATGTATTTTGCCCAATTTTAATGGAACAGTTTTTTTCGTTTCAGCACGTATAAATTCCTTATAGATCCTGGATGTTAGGCCTTTGTCAGATATACAATTGGCAAATATTTTTTTTATTCTGTGGGCTGTATCTCCACTCTCTTGGTGGTTTATTTTGCTTTGAGGAAGCTTTTCAGTTTGATGAGGTCCCACTTGTCTATCTTATCTCTGATGGCA
Source organism: Carlito syrichta (assembly GCF_000164805.1). NCBI lineage: Eukaryota > Metazoa > Chordata > Mammalia > Primates > Tarsiidae > Carlito > Carlito syrichta. The sequence goes on from NW_007259935.1 coordinate 485,255, forward strand.
TGGGTACTTGAGATTTTGATCAGGAATTGGTTGCCAGTTCCAATTTCTATAAGGGTGTCTCCAGCATTTTCTAAAGTTCTTATAGTTTGAGGTTTTATCTTTAGGTCTTTGATCCATTTAGAGTTGATTTTTATGTATAGTGATAGACAGGGGGGCTGTTTCAATCTTTGCACGTGGCCAGTCAGTTTTCCCAGCACCATTTACTGAATAGGTTCTCCTTTCCCCAGTGGTTGTTGGCGGAGGCTGTATTGAAGATGAGTTGGTTGAGAAATTGAGGTTTTGCTTCCAGAATCTCTATCCTGTTCCATTGGTCCATATGCCGATTCTTGTACCAATACCAGGTTGTTTTGATCATTGTAGTCTTATAGTAAAGGTTAAAGTCTGAAAGTGTGATACCTCCTGCTTTGTTTCTTTTGCTAAGGATTGTTTTGGACATTCGTGGTCATTTATGTTTCCATATGAAATCCTATTGTCATTTCCAGATCTAAGAAGGATGATCTTGGTAATTTAATGGATATTGCATTGAATCTGTAGATTGTCTTTGGTAAGATGGACATCTTAACAAGGTTTATTCTTCCTATCCATGAGCATGCAATATTTTTCCATTTGTTTGTTTCTCCTAAGATTTCTTTGAGGAGTGCTTTGTAGTTTTCATTGTAAAGGTCTTTCACTTCTTTGGTTAGGAAGATGCTGAGGTATTTCATGTTTTTGTGGCTATTGTGAATGGGATTGTGCTTTTTATTTGGTTCTCTGCCTGCTTGTTTTTGGTGTATAAGAATGCAATTTTCTTTTGCACATTTACTTTGTACCCCCAAGATTTTGTCAAAGTCCTTTATCAGTGAAAGATTTTTGACAAATTCTTTTGGGTTTTTGAGGTATAGGATCATATTATTAACAAAGAGAGATAACTTAATTTCCTCTTTTTCTATTTGGATACCCCTGATTTCCTTATCTTATCTAATTTCTCTAGGCAGGACTTCCAACACTATGTTGAACAAGAGGGGTGAGAGGGCAGCCTTGTCTTGTTCTGGTTTTCAGGGGAAATGCTTCTAGTTTCTATCCGATAGCAATATGCTGGCTGTGGGTTTATCAAAGATAGCACTTACTATTTTGAGGTATGTTCCTTCTATTCCTAGGTGTTTTGAGAGTCTTTATCAAGAAGGGATGCTGGATTTTATCAAAAGTTTTTTCTGCATCTAATGATATAATCAAGTGGTTCTTGTTTTTACATCTGTTGATGTATTTAATTGCATTTCTGGTCTTGCGGATATTGAACCAGCCTGTACCCAGCGATGAAGCTGGGTCATGTTGGATGATTTTTGAGATGTGTTGTTGTATCCTATTTGCTAGAATCTTATTGAGAATTATTGTATCTATGTTCATTATGGATATTGGCCTGTAGTTCTCTCTCTTTTATTTTTTTGCTATTTATTTATTTCATAATATTTTAAAGATGTGGGGTACAATTCAGGATTAGGTATACAAGTGAACATTGTACAAGCAAAGTTTAGGCCTCTCTTTGGTCCTCACTTTGCCTCGTTTGAGATCAGGTACCATTATTGATGCTGTGTCCCCACTCCTACCCCAAAAATATCCTACTACTGCCAATACCTTTCTTATATTATTATGGTAAATGTTCAGGGCCCATATATGAAGGAGAATATATGGTACTCTGTTCTTTGTTTCTGTGATAGATCATTAAGTATTATAGACTCTAAATCCATACTAGTTGCTGCAAAGTCCATATGTTTGTCCTTCTTTGTGGCTGCTTAATATTGCATCATGTGTATGTGTCACATGTTTTTCTTTTAAAAATATGTGGTTAAAATTCAGGTGGTCATTGTGTTGGTAAAGTTTTAGCCTCATTTTGGTCACAACGTTGCCTAATTTGAGATCAGGTACCCTAATTGATGTGCTTTGCCCCCTCTACCTCCCCTGGGAGTTTTTCACTACTGTCAGTTACTTTCTTATAGCATTATAATTGTTCAGTGTCTGCTTATGAGTGAGAACATGTAGTACTCAGTTCTTTGTTTATGTGATAAATTACTCAGCATTATAACTCTAAGTCCATCCAAGTTGCTGTGAAGTTCATAATTTTGTCCTTCTTTATAGGTGCATAATATTCCATCACGTATATGTACCACATTTTTTTTAGTCAGTCATCTTCCAATGGGCAGCAGAGTTGGTTTCATGTTTTTGCTATTGTGAATAATGCTGTAATAAATATGCATGTGCAAGTATCTTTTTTGGTTTTTGTTTTCCCTTTCTGTAGTTCTTTATTTATTTATTTTAAAGATGTGGGTCTTCAAAAGGATAAACAAGATCGATGGTCCCCCAGCTAGACTGACCAAGAAAAAATGAGAAAAAAACCAAATAAGCACAATCAGAAACACAAAAGATGAAGTTACATCTGACCCTGAAGAAATACAAAAGATCATTAGAGACTACTACGTACACTTGTATGGAAACAAACTTGAAAACCTTAAGGAAATGAAAGATGTTCTGACATCACACAACCTACCTAGGTTGGAAAAAGAAGAAATTGAGACCCTAAATAGACCAATAGCAATCAAGGAAATCAACTACGTAATAAGAAAACTTCCTACAAAAAAAAAGCCCTGGTCCAGATGGCTTCCCAGCAGAATTCTACAAGACATTTAAGGAGGAGCTGATACCAATCCTACTGAAGGTATTCCAGGTGACTGAAAAAAATGGAACTCTCCCCAAATCATTTTACGAAGCCAACATCACATTGATACCCAAGCCAGGTAAAGATCCAACAAAGAAAGAGAACGACAGGCCAATATCTTTGAAGAACATAGATGCTAAAATTCACAACAAGATCCTAGAAAACTGGATTCAACAATACATCTCAAAAATCATCCACCATGACCAAGTAGGGTTCATCCCTGGGATGCAAGGCTGGTTCAACATTCATAAGACCATAAAAGTAATTGAATACAAGAACAGACATAAAAATAAGAACCACATGATTATATCATTAGATGCAGAAAAAGATTTTGATAAAATCCAGCACCCCTTCTTGATAAAAACCCTTGAACATCTAGGCATACGGGGAACATACCTCAAAATAGTAAAAGCCATCTATGAGAAACCCACAGCCAGCATACTCCTAAATGGACAAAAATTGGAACCAATTCCCCTGAAAACTGGAACTAGACAAGGATGCCCACTCTCTCCCCTCCTGTTCAACATAGTATTGGAAGTCCTGGCTAGAGCAATCAGAGAAGAGGAGGCAATCAGAGGTATCTAAATAGGAAAAGAGGAAGTCAAGTTATCTCTCTTTGCAGATGATATGATTGTGTACCTTGAAAACCCAAGAGAATCTGTCAAAAGCCTCCTTACATTGATAAAGGCCTTTGGCAAAGTCTCAGGATACAAAATAAATGTACAAAAGACAATCGCATCTCTCTACACTGAGAATAAACAAACAGAAACCCAAATAAAAAACACAATTCCATTCAAAATAGCCACACACACAAAAAATGAAATACTTTGGCATCTTCCTAACCAGACACGTGAAAGACCTTTACAATGAAAATTACAAAACCCTGCTCAAAGAAATCAAAAATGACACAAACAAGTGGAAAAATATCCCATGCTCATGGATTGGAAGAATCAACATTGTGAAGGTGTCCATCTTACCTAAG